>NW_019390092.1:0-3643 GCF_000671375.1 Centruroides sculpturatus
TTATATAGTTCATAATAATTAAAAATATTTAAATGCAACTAATGAGTAAAATTTATTTTCATGACTGACACTCTTCGACTATTCAAAACAATGATTATGAATGATGTAAATGACAATAAATATAAATGTAAAAGTAACAATCTTTTTATTTTTTCTAGAAATAAGAGAACAGTAAATCAGTAACTAAATCATTACATATTTTAAATTGGTATATGACTCTATTGTAATACATAATTATTCTCAAATTATTAAAATTCACTTTCTCAGAAAAAATTAATTCAAAAAATTTTCAGATAAACTATTTCCATCTTTCAATTATAATTCGCAATTATAAGTATTTAATATTAAAAATATAATATTTTTTGAAATTATTTATAATCAAAGTTCATATTTAAATATAATACATAAAATAACTACTTGTGAATATTAGGTAACAGTTAAGAATGATTTGAATTTAAAAAAACCTTAACTCTATATCTTTTAATTATAAATCATAAAGTTTAGTTAATTAAATTATTATTAAAAACTTAAAAACAGAATTCAAAAGAATTTAAATTAAGTGTAAATAACTGATTACTAATTTCTTTAGTTATTTAAATTAACTAATTTGGCATGTTTCTTATATCTTAATAATCTTAAAAGTATTCTTAACTTTCTTATTTATTATCAAAGCATTTTAAAACTGAGCCTTTGGAATAAAATATTTTGTATCAAAAATTATTATTTCAAAATTGTGCAATATATATTGTAAATACACTAATTTAGTTAACTAATTTTATGTTAGAATTAAGAGAAGATTCAATGATAACAATTTATTATCAAAATAGAAATATTTTGTTAAAAATGCATAGTATCTTAACTTAAAATGTTATAACAAAATTTGAAATAGGTAGAACTAAATTAGTTTTACATTAAAAAAAGTTTTTATTCTTTGATATTTACTAATAAATAACTTAAAACTTTTCAGTCTTCTAAGAAAAAAATTAATTTAAAAAAATTTTTAAATCCTGATTCAAGAACTTCCAACAACCAAGCTTTCATTATTTCTATCAAATGGCATCAGATCAGACTGAAGCAAGGACCAATGAAGTTATTAAACCTTTAATTTTTCTTATCTAAATTCTTAATAATGAACTGATGTTTTTTTTTTTTATTATAAGAATTAATTAAGGAGTGAAATAAAAAAAAGACAAATGAAAAAATGATAAATAAAAGAAACTGATGTTTATATATATGTACATATGTATATAATATTTTCTATTTTTCACTAAAATCTCACCAAAATTCTTTTGAAATCTATGATTATGTGTTTTGTAAATTGATTGATAAAATATGAACTTTTATTTACACCACTAAAGATATTACATCTAATTTACACAATATTTCAATACTACTATTAAGACATGTATATTAGATATGTGAAATATGGATAAGATTTAAAAATTATTAAAAGTATGAAGTTTGCTAATAATAAATATAAAAGATATTCAGGGTTTTCAAGTGGAAAAAGAGCTGAGCATTTTCCCATTGGCCTAGAGAAAACTTAGGAACCCATAGTACTTTCTATCTCTATGAATTATTTTTTTAATTGTTATTTTTACTAACAAAAAATAAAATATTTAAGACTGATTTTTATTAATAAAGAAGCATTCTACATATTTCATTTGTTTAAAAGAAAAGGGAGACCTGCTCTATACAAGCTGTTGATGGCCATACATGTGCTTCTGCTATTTTATCTAAACTATTTCATTGCTATATGAATTACTACTGATTGCTTCGCATTAAATAATATAAAAGTTCATATATGTTTAATTAAACTTTTAATACATATATTCTTAAGAATATTGTAATACGGGTATATATATTAATAGAAAATCTCCTTCAATAACATTAACTAAGACATATATAAGTTCTCACTTTATTCAAACAATTAGTGAAAACAGAATATTTTGTATCAAAAAATATTAATCCAAAAATAAGAAATACATTATCCAACTGAATCAACAAATTTTCAATATAAATACGTAAAAGAAAATTCTGACATAACTATATCAAAATACCAAATTTAAGAACCTTATTGTTAAAAATGCATATTAATTTATCTTAAAATTTTATAACAGAATTAAAAACAAAGAATTTATTCAAAATATAAATATCTTTAGATATAAAAATTTCATGCATTAATTTCATGTTAATACTGAATTTAAAAAAAAATCACTCTAAATATATATAACTTTTACAGGACTAATCTAGATTATCATTACTGTTACTATTATTATAGGTTGAGTTATATTTTTGATTTATTGAAACTATTACAGTATACTCTCAATAATTATCCCTGTGCAGGTTATTTGTGCATGCTTATGTCACAATAAAAATTTATGTCAGGAATACAAATATTAAAATTAAAATTTTAAAAAATCTGCATTAACTCTTGCTATTTAAAATGGTACATTGAGTATCAGAACTACTTCCAGAACATCATGGCATAAATTAAATGGCCTAACAAGTACAGTAGTGCAGTTGATTCTTGAACAATAAGAGCTTTACTTAGGTAAACACTACTTTTTTTCAAAAAATAGGTTGTAAAAATATTTAAAGAAAATATTTTGAATCATTTCCTTATCAAATAAATTATTAATATCAAAAAATTAATAACATTTTATGATGATATCTAGCTAGTAACATGTCATTCTCTGTTGATGGTATAAGAAATCGATTGTGAATTGTGATATGCTAGTTCAATAAATTTTTCTGAATTTCCTGTTTACATCGAACATTTTATTCAACTCTGATCACATCTAAAGCTTAATTAATTAATTAATTATATTTATGTTAAATTTAATATAAATTAAAAACTAAATGAAAGAAAAATCTAGTAACTTTCATTAAAACAGACTTGTAAATTATCCATGTTTTCATGTTATCCTTGTCTCCATTACTGGATAATTATCCCAGACAATCAAGAGTATACTGTATTTTGACTTAAATTGGAATATATTTAAAATGAGGAATTGTAAAAATAAATAAAATGCATTAGTTTAATTACTGCTTCATTTATAAACAAAAATACTAATATAATCTAAAATAACAACTNCAAATTTTTTATGTAAGCTTCAAATATTTATCAAAAATTGTATTGAATATTAAATATATAAGCTAGTTACTTTCATAATTTGCCATCTCCATTTTGAAAAATTTTTCAGGAATCTTAACACAAAAAATACTTTTCTAGACTTATATAAATTAGTTTTTCCATCTATAAAATGGTTCCTAAAAATACATTTTGCATATTTTCAATTGACTAGTGGACTTTATGGAAGAAGAAAATTTATAACAAGCACCTTTAAAACATTAATTCAGTTAAATAGAATTTCATCATAATTAAATGAATTTTTTCTACCAAAGAACAAAATGTGTGTGTAAAAAAATTCAAACATTAAAGTATTAAAAGTTGATCTAATGAAACTTTCAAAAATTTTTGTTCATAAATAAAAATTATTTTTAGCATAAATTATCAACATTTAACAAAATAAACAAAGAAAATATAATGTGCAATTTTTACACAAATGTTAGTTACTAATCAATTAGAATGAATACATTAAAGAAATAGAAATATTAGAGAAGTATCATTTACTCTAAT
>NW_019390093.1:0-3657 GCF_000671375.1 Centruroides sculpturatus
AAGTTTCACAAAGCCGTAAACCTTTATTCATATTTTATTTTTGAGTGAAAAGGAAATATTTTCTAATACTTGCACATGTGTGAATGAGGAAGGATTATTAAATAAAGCTGGAGTTGTGACTCAAAGGATTATAGACCCAAATTTGGGAAAAGGAGGGAAAGATAAGAAAGGACAAAAGATGTAGTAGTGAGAAACGTTAAATACATCTGTTAAGCAAATATGGACCCTGAATTTTCCAGCCTTCCTCACTACTTTTTATCTTTTGTTCTTTATCTCCTTTCCCCGCATTTGAGTCTATATTCTTTTGATTCACAACTACGGCTTTATTTAGTATTTTTTCCAACGTTGCAAGTTTTGGCTACATTGCGCCAAATGTGGCTACTTTTTTTGTTTGACGTAAAAAATAAAAAATATCATTTGGCGCTTTGGCTACTTTTTCGCATTTATAATTATATTAGTTGAATAAAAATGCACTTTAAAATGGTGTTTCGTCGCTTTTTATTAATTAGAGACCCAAATTTTCGTTTGTCTTTTATAATAAATCAATTTATCTATTTATAAATAGAAATTAAAAGTGCCTGTAGAAGTAATTTTTAAAATATCCTTTTTCTTGATAAAGTTTTAATACTTATTATTATAATCTAGACATGTTAATTTTTAAATATACTTGTATATATTACATGTACTTGTCGCCCAAAACTCCTTGACTTCTTCCAATACGGCCCAGAGAAACAAAAAGGTTGGACACCCCTGTGATAAAGGGTAACGAAAAAGGTCACCGACAAGGGTAAACCGAACCGAACAACCCCCCCCCTATTACGTTGGATGTGAACGATGAGAAAACAGATCAAGATGGCCATAGAAGGCAACAATCATTACTAAGGTGCAAGAATAATTATGAACCTAGTCACCTCTAGCAATTCCGTTAGTTTGACAACTGTTATCAAATTTATGAGAGGGACGTCACAATACCGGATAGATAAAGTGATAAATCTACAGAAGGATTCGGATGTTTGACAACTAACATAAACAATTCCGGACGAGTCGAAATTACATAGATTTGCATCAGAATTTACCCCGATTTCCCTCCCCCTCCGGGGAGAGTATAGTCCTCCCTCTCCGCTGAAACACAGTCCTGCGAACGGACGTTAACAGCTGCGAGCATCCGGGTACATCTAAAGCGGACACCAGACCCCTACCGCCATTCTGTCCGTCGCTACCTGCCATACCCGCCGTCTCTCTCCCAAGATAACCAGATGATCACCTTCCACGTCCACGGTAGTTCAGACTACGTCGTATACCAGAGTGAGAGGTATTTTTAGAAATTTTGACTTTCTCGCTCTCCGAGACGTCCCTCTTAGAGACATTTCTCAAGAATGGAACGTAGATGTTCCATTGGAAAGACAAATCATTGTGGCGAGCTAGAATAGAATTTTTGATTATTTCGATTTGTTCCGTTTTTGCTTTTGCCTTCGATATGAATAATTTTATAGTTGTTTATTAAACGTGTTATTTTTGATCAACCTGTGTAATTATTCGGAACCTGTCGACGTACTCATTGACCTCTCCACTCACATTTTTAGACCATTTAAAGCCATCCTCTGACAGAGTCGCCGGTAAGCGGGGATTACTCTAGCCTTTCAGTTCTCGCAATAGAAAATGAAACTGCACAGTAAATAATTACACGAAATAAACAAATAAAATTAAAAAAGACAAATTAAAACTAAACTATACTACAGTTTTTCAACAGAATTACTTGTATATTAAAAGAAATGAACAGTTTACTTGCATATAACACAGAAATTAAAATTGATAAACGATACGAATAAGTAAAATTTTTGTGATAAAAGCCGATATTGCAGTTTTGATAGGAAAAAGGTTAAATAGCAAATAACAAAGGCAGATTTTATGCTGTTTAGCTGTTTAAGCTTTTAACCATTAATTAGCATATTATACTTATATTAAGTAGAATCTTTTACTTAATTTTGATTTATTTATAGTTATTATTTAATAAACTCTTAACTAAAAACAAATTTAAGATAAACACTTATATTATGCTAAATTTTAACGAATTATGCTTTAATTTTTAACAAAATGAACGTTAAAACTTTAAAACATAAATATTGTTGCAATTCACAGGTGTTACTCTATTGTTTTCTGGACAACTGAAGCGACAATTATAACTAATTAATGGGTAGTTTTATTTATTAGGTTGCATTTTAATAAAATTGTAGCCTTATTTATTTATAGGACTTATTATAATGGTGTAGTTTCTGATTAGCAAATAGAAAATAACTTGCTTTAAAGTACAAACAAAATGTCTTTATTTACACAGAAACAGAAACGACAGAAGAATAATAAGTCCTAATAATAAACCAGATTATTTAATATAAAATATTCGATAAAAAGTTATTTTATTAAACGTAAAAACATGCGATTCATTCCGATTTCTTTAAACATAGTGCATTCATTTTCGTTTAAACGAAACAAACTTAATTTTCTTGTGTGTTTAAGTGTCAATTTTCACCCTTCCTGCTTAACCACAGGAAATGAACGTTTTGGAGATCAACGTGAAGATACATTTTTGAAGATTTTGCGTTGAATTTTTATTAATTTGAGAATTTATACCGCACTTTATTAACGCTTAAGAGGGTTATAATCTACTTATTTATTAAACTTTCAGTTTTCGTTAACAGAAGTAATTACTATAGGTACCGTCACCATGGAAATGGCAACGAGGGTGGGTGGTTAAGATTATACGTAGGGCCTGTGTAATTAAGTTATAGACCCGGTTAAAACGAGTGTAAGAAAGAAAATAAGAATAAATATATCACCATAAATTATTTCATAAATACGAGTGTCATAATATAATCGAGATAGATTGATGATAATAACAATAATAATATGCCCAGATTCCGAACGGTTAGGAGTTGAACGTTGACATTTGGAACACATTGTGCATTCTCACGACGTATCCTGATAAGGAATTTTCAAAATTTTCCACGTGGAAGAGAGGGAGAGAGTTAAGGATTACCGTGAAGAATTCTGCTTGTACTGTACTATTTTAAACGCAGTTTTTGCAGAAAATCGAACGTATTTTTAAACCTATGTGAGAATTCTCTAGTTATTTTCGGAATAGGAAGATCTAATTCTTGTACCCAGTGAAAACGGCTATGATCGACTATATTCTAATATAAGAGAAGAGTTAGAGATTATTTCGTACTTTTAATTTTTGGTGTTGTTTTTTGCACGGGCATCACCGGGATCNGGAGAGGGAGAGAGTTAAGGATTACCGTGAAGAATTCTGCTTGTACTGTACTATTTTAAACGCAGTTTTTGCAGAAAATCGAACGTATTTTTAAACCTATGTGAGAATTCTCTAGTTATCTTCGGAATAGGAAGATCTAATTCTTGTACCCAGTGAAAACGGCTATGATCGACTACATTCTAATATAATAGAAGAGTTAGAGATTATTTCGTACTTTTAATCTTTGGTGTTGTTTTTTGGACGGGCATCACCGGGTTCATCTGCTAGTTTTGCAGTAAAATAAATGCAGACCAGTGGTGACGCCACTAATGATTTGCATGTTTCTATATTCGAAAATTATTATTTGAACTTGAAGTGCAGCTTGAATGATTCCAGGCCTGTGAACATAA
>NW_019390094.1:0-3683 GCF_000671375.1 Centruroides sculpturatus
TAGATCAGAGAAGGAAAGATAAGGGCAGGGGGCTCTAATTAATTATGTATGAGCATCTGCTTTGGACCAAAAGTCATGTTATTTTAATTCAAATTTAAATAGATGACTGGCACGACTCCATTGCTAACGGAAAAGTATGATTTACAGGGGCAAGCCACT
This sequence comes from Centruroides sculpturatus, assembly GCF_000671375.1. Classification (NCBI taxonomy): domain Eukaryota; kingdom Metazoa; phylum Arthropoda; class Arachnida; order Scorpiones; family Buthidae; genus Centruroides; species Centruroides sculpturatus. The sequence continues at coordinate 160 of NW_019390094.1, forward strand.
ACTAATTTGAGGTGGAGAGCATATATTTTAAATTAAATAAATGCTCTCCACCTCAAATTGCAGCTCGGCATTGTGATAATGTCACAGTAAATACTGTAATTGCTTGTAGTTTTATAAATTTGTATTGAGGAAACCGAACACTCCTACTGCACTTTGATAAGCCATACAAAACCTGCAAAATGTATTTGGGTTAAGTACAGTACCTCTATTTAATTGCTACTTTATGCTGTAAATAATTAAGGCGAAATTTATGTTCTTATAATACACAGAGTAATTAAAAAATATTGCACTCACGTACGTCTTTAATTGAAATATCGCTCTGTTTTCAATATTTATTCGAGTGATTCCTTCTGTTTTTGCTTTATAAATAAACAGTTGGGTTCTCCATTGAAGTGTGGAACGAGTGTTTAATTTTTACAACAGTAAAAATATGCATTAAATGTTAAATTCGTTNAGAAATAATATTTGGAATGAAATAGTTTTGTATTTTTGACACGAGAAATTACATTTCTTATAACACTCATATTGGCCCTATATATTTTGGTAATTTATATAATATTCTGCACTATCAAAAGTAAAATATGAATGAAGATTTATTAATGGCCTACTACACCTGTCCTTTGTTTTTAAAGATCTAAAACATCAGTAGCATGTCTTTCTTTTAGAACTCCATGTCATCACTACACTGTTAATTGTGAATAACATATGTATATCATAACTTCTTTATCACTTTATTAAACTGTTATTAAATAAATAAATATATATATATATAAATTGAGTATCGCCATTTGTTGACTAATATCTGGATTACTATGAAAAACAACAATTTTTTCAATGGATAATTTTCTGAATAGACTTTTTATTTAATTATTTCATCAATTATTTTGTATAATTATGATTCTTACAATGGAACTATTCAGGTATTACGTCAGTAGTTTATGGGAGAGGCGGGTTCCTTTGTATTTCACGATGGAAGGAAGGAAGGGTGCGTGTTTGATGACGTAAGACTGGACCCGTGATTTGTTTTTTTCTTTCGTCATTTCTTTTAAATTATGTATTACATATTACGATTCGACAATAATTTACATTTTCTAAGGTATTATTTATTTATTTACTGTTACAAAATACAAGAAAAGTTCCGAAAGACAAACGATTTCCACCCCCTGACAAATAAAAGTGAACAAATAAATAACAAAAGTAATTAACAAATATACGTTATAATAAATTACATAATTAAAAAAGTAAAATATATAAAAAAAAATTAAATTTAAACTTGAAAATAACAAAATTTCAATTGATTTGATATTAATTTTGATTATTATTTTATTATTTTTGGTTTAATTGATTTAGTTTAATCGATAAATAAAATTCTAGATCAGACAAGGAAAGATATGGGCAGGAGGCCCTGATTAATTATGTACGAGCCTCTGCTTTGGACCCGAAGTCATGTTATTTTAATTCAAATTTAAATAGATGACCGGCACGACTCCGTTGCTAACGGAAAAGTATGATTTACAGGGGCAAGTCACTACTAATTTGAGGTGGAGAGCATATATTTTAAATTAAATAAATGCTCTCCACCTCAAATTGCAGCCCGGCATTGTGATAATGTCACAGTAAATAATTGCTTGTCGTTTTATAAATTTGTATTGAGGAAGCCGAACACTCGTACTGCATTTTGATAAGCCGTACAAAACCTGCAAAATGATATTTGGGTTAAGTACCTCTATTTAATTGCTTCTTTATGCTGTAAATAATTTAAGCGAAATTTATGTTCTTATAATATACAGAGTAATTAAAAAATATTGCACTCACGTACGTCTTTAATTGAAATATCGCTCTGTTTTCATATATTTATTAGAATGATTCCTTCTGTTTTTGCTTTATAAATAAACAGTTGGGTTCTCCATTGAAGTGTGGAACGAGTGTTTAATTTTTACAACAGTAAAAATATGCATTAAATGTTAAATTCGTTATTAAATGATTTATTTTTTAATCCATATTACAAGTTAATTGTATTGGCATATTAGGGTATGGTCAAATATAATAAAATATTTATAATAATACTAGCTGCAAGGACCCGCTTCGCTGGGTTTTTATTTGTTCGTACATTTGTATGTAATATAGTTTTTTATATATATAAAAGACTGTTTTTCTAAGTAATCTAGAATCTAGCTGCAAGGACCCGCTTCGCTGGGTTTTTAAAAAGTAACGATAGTGAAGATTAAGATAATTACATTATAGCCAATCTTACCCGTTTTCACAAAATGCAAGAATTAGGTCCCCCGTTTCTAGTCTAATTAGAGACCTGGTCCCGATTCGATTTCTGAACGTCTTCTGTTCACGTCAAGTCAAACGAACTATTTTCAACGTTTCTGGAGCGTTTACAATCGTTCTATAATCGAACCAATATTCGAATTTTATGTTCGAATTTAATTCGAACAAATTCGAACAAAACATTCGAAATAGAAAGCCACTTTTAACCACTTTCAGCCTCATATCTCCCGCACCCTTATAGCTATCGAGACGCAACCCCCTGGTGCACGAATGGAGACTTGGGGCTACCACCACATACAAACACCATTCACGTGCGATGTGTAGTTTCTGAGGAAAAGTGAAATATAGGGACACACACGTCCATTTATATATAGATAATATAGATATAGATATAGATATATAGATATAGATAAATATAAACAAGATTCGAATATTATTAAAACTAATTTTTTAAAAGAAATGTTTTAAGACTGTTTTTTTTTGTTTTGTTTTTTATTCATTCGCGTTTTCTATTTCAATTAATTTTATTTATTTTCTTTTTGTATTAACGGATACTTGACTATTTTTCTTGTCTGTTTCTGTAAGTGACTATTGATGTGTCAATCACTCTTTCCAGAAATGACAGGAGAAACTTTACACGCGCTTTTCTTTGAAACGGAGCAAACATCCGAGAATCATTGTAGACTTCTCTTCTTTATCTTGGATTGTTGGGTGTTGACGGTTCTGGTCTTTTCATTTCACACGATACCTATCTCTGTCAGGATAGAAATTTAGGACAAATGTTTAGCTATTTCTCCAATAGTTTTGCTTTTCTGACTGTTATATATAACAGAGGGAAAGTATGGAAATCGGTCAAAAAGTGACCCCCAAGATTTTTACATTTTTGGACTCTGTGGATCTTGAAACATCGAGAAATAAAAGAAAAAAATTTGGAAGATTTTTCTGTATATACAGATGTTAGTGTGTGCGTGAAGGGCACGATTTTTGTTCATCCACTTTAAAATTTCTGTACATTTTGTCGAAATTTTCTGAAATTTTACAGGGAGGTTTGTTTGTATATTAGTAGGGAGATTAATGCTATTAAATTTTCGTGGTTAAAGGTCGACGGGGCGGGGAGATAAAGGGTGTCGTGTGTCATATCTCGAGTAGAGTCTGACTTAATGACAATTTTACTCGTTATTAGCATTTACAATTTTTATAAAACTCACCCCTACCCTTAAAATTAAGCTTTTTTCTATTTTATAATA
>NW_019390095.1:0-5148 GCF_000671375.1 Centruroides sculpturatus
ATTATGATTATAATTGGATGACTGCATATTTAAAGAGAGACATCATAACAGGCTATCCATGCTTGTGAGATTGACATTTTCGCCTTACTGTTGATGCACAGATTTTCTTACCTCTCATTTTTGCCTTAAAAATTTTAAGGTCTTCCAGGTCCCTTAGGTTTTCCTCTGGATAATTCTTAGCGTAATTGCTTGTTGTAACAAAGGTGTTACTTCATTATCTGGTTCATAGATGGAAAGGGCACTGGTGGTTTTCCTATGTTTGATAATATATTTGTACAGTCGACCCCCTATAACACTGTTGATTATTCCGTTTTATATGAATTCCATGTTGTACGAGTCACTTAGATTTTACAAATAAGTGTGCNGAGTTCCCCCGTTCACCTCGGGGCCTACACTCCCTTTCTGGCCTCGTTCTCGTAACGGTGTTGCCCCCTCCAACGAACAGGAAGTGAAGGGTGGAAAAATCCAGAAGAGAGAAGACAAAGAACACAAAGAAAATCTTAAACACTAGAGTTATGGCTAGCGCGTATACAATAATATGGCGTTTCGCCACAATAACACAAAATACAGTATTTTTGCCATCAAGGATCGATGCCTTATAGGTTTGAGCATCAGTCTGCAAAGTGGAATTGATTTTCAAACTAGAATGTTTGCTACATGCAATTTTGTAATGTTGTGTTAGTATCATGTTGCAATTCTAGAATGCACTTGAAAATTGTTAGATTTTTTTTTATTAAGCTTTGAAAATTTCCACAAAGACTTCAATTACTTCAAAAGGTCTCTAGCAACATAAAACATGGACAAGACTACAATCTCTGACATCCAAGAAGGCATGACAAGTCAGAAGTGTAACAAAGAGCATACTTCAGAATCAGAACTGGACAGTATAAATACAAAATCATATACAAACTTCAAGGTCAGTTCAACAATGAAAGTAATGAGAAGTTTAAACATTTTCAGTCAATTCTGTAGACTTTCATCAGGAATAGTTGAGATCAAAGATGGAATGTGCAAAGAATAGCTACAAAATTTGAATTGTAAATGTGCACTTGTTGAATAGTAAATTTGAAATGAAATGTTCAGAGAACCACTAAAAATTGAATGTGTATTCGTCAAACTGTGATTTAAAATTTAAAATGTCACCAGAAATTATGATTATAATTGGATGACTGCATATTTAAAGAGAGACATCATAACAGGCTATCCATGCTTGTGAGATTGACATTTTCGCCTTACTGTTGATGCACAGATTTTCTTACCTCTCATTTTTGCCTTAAAAATTTTAAGGTCTTCCAAGTCCCTTAGGTTTTCCTCTGGATAATTCTTAGCGTAATTGCTTGTTGTAACAAAGGTGTTACTTCATCATCTGGTTCATAGATGGAAAGGGCACTGGTGGTTTTCCTATGTTTGATAATATATTTGTACAGTCGACCCCCTATAACACTGTTGATTATTCCGTTTTATATGAATTCCATGTTGTACGAGTCACTTAGATTTTACAAATACGTGNATTGCCTATTTTTTGTATTAGGAAATGCATCTTAACATTAAATGGAATTGAAATAACTGAAATCAGTCCTGACAAATGGAAATATGTTCAGTATTATTACTTTTGTACTGATGTCTTAATAAGAGTTGCTACCATGTTCAACAGCTTATTTTAAGACTGTGTCATATGATGCCTTTTTATCATAGCCATCATCTATGATGAAAAGTAGAAAATTAAATCTTGTTATTGAGACTTGTTTTTTAAGTGTTCACCATGTAGTGTGTCTGGTATGTTACCCATAGCTGGAAGTATTTACATGACAACCAACTAATCTGCTTACTTCTTATGAATGAAGAAGCATTACTATTCTTTTATTACAATTAATCACTCAAATTATGATTATTAATAAATAACATTTGTGCAAAATTATTTATTAAAGTTAAATTTGTTTTGGAAAGGAATAAATAACAATAGTTTTAAATATATATGATAATATCCATAATCCGATTTATTAGAATAACCAAATAATCTACTGAACTATTTCACATACAGTAGAACCCCTCTAATCCGTCACCTTTGGGACTGGGGGTATGGTCGGAACGCAAAAAAGTCGGATTATCAGAAAAAGTAAAATAAACAATCTTCCCCTTTGTCCAGTCTTTGTAGCACTGCTAATTTTTCATTTAATGAAAGAGTAATTTCTGTGTGTTTTCAATATGTCAGGAGTGAAACGTGTTTACGTTTCACTCCTGACATATTGAAAACACACAGAAAACTGTACATGTACACACAATGTAAAACATATACTGTAACGAACACAGAAAAATGCCACGGACGGTGAGTCACTGACGAGTCGGGACAAGTTTCTCGACTCCGATCACGGTCGGATTAACCGGAGTGACGGACTAGCCGAGGGTGGACTAGAGAGGTTCTACTGTAGATGAAAACATTTGTAAGAATTGTTCTTTTTTTGTGTCATGAACTGGTAATGGTTTAGTGAGTGGTAAATCTACTGAATTTTTATTGGGTTATTTTTAGTCTAATTAATAATCTGAAACAGTAATAAACAGTAATTTGGCTAAAGATATGCAGTTAGGCCACTATCTTATCACAAATAAATTTTAATTTAATTTAAAATACTCTGGAAGAAAAGAATTGGGCTGAAGCAGGCCTAGAACCCACAGCTCTCACTTACGGTGTGGTCATTTTACCATCTATACTACCTGAACCTTTGATCTGTTAGTTCCAGAGTCATTAATTAATTTAGATTTAACTACACTAATCACATACAGCATCTGGCACATATCTAAAATAATTAATGGTTCTGGATTTGAAGGATCAGACGAAGGTGTGGTATTGTAATCAACATGAAAAAACCTTTTTTAATATCCCAGTTTAAACAAAACAAATTTAAACAAAATGTTCGTTTTGTTTAAATTTGTTTTGTTTAAACTGGGATATTAAAAAAAGGTTTTTTTTGTGTTGATTTATCTTCCCAGGAATTGTGTGAGAGGTTGTGTGGTATTGTAACTGGAAATGCAACTGCATAGTAAGTGGAAGTTGTGAATTTGAGTCCTTGTGATCCTTGGGGCTGATTCTTTTTCTTCCAGAATATTCTAAATTTAAATTAAATTTAATAATTATAATTAAATTAATTTATCATGAGATGCAGCATAACTGTCTATCTCTAGCTAAATTTTTTTGTTTTGGAATTAGAGTAAAAATAACCCGATAAAAACTTGGTGGATTGTTAAATATTTAGAAATATAAAAAAATCAGATTTTTAAAATTATCTTTCTTTTCTTCCTTTTTGTCTCAACTGAGATGAGATTACAGGTGGCCCGTGACTTTCACACATTCTACTTTCTCACAATTTGCTATTTCACACATTTGTAAAAATTCAACTTTTTAAATATTTTTGTTGATAATGAAAAAATTTGATTCCATGCAGAATGCTCATATATTACAAAGTGTGGCAGCTCATTCTACATTCTTGGACACACATTACTTCCTACAATAGTGGACTTCTCTGAATCGTAATCACTACTGTGTTGTTCTGAGCAAGAGGTCAAAACAGTTTGTCTTGCATTAGGACGTGCGTCAACATGTTATGTGTTTTACCAATTTATTTGTTTATGTTTAAATATTTCATCCTTATAAATTGATAAACATGAGTGAGAAATGAGGAAACTGCAGTGCTGATATGAACAAAAAGAAATTAAGGACTCAAACTTCATNTTTATTGCCTTCTTTTTCTGCTCGTATTAAGGCTTTTATTTTATTCTCCTTAAGTCCTACATCTCTTGCTAGCTTTGCGATGTATTCAAGCTCTTTACGCGTATCATGAATCCTGCTACAATGAGTGTATGCTCTTTTAATTAGTGCTCTAAACGCTGCTAGTTTGTAGCTTGTTGGGTCATGCGAGGACCATGGTATCAAATCCGGAATGTACGTCGGCTTTCTATATACTTTTGTATTGATTACCCCTTCTTCATCTACTTCAACCTCTATATCTAAGAGATGTATTCTTTTTTGATTTTGCTGCTCTTGTTCTAATTCCAGGCCATAATTATTGCTGTTTATATCTCTAATAAATTGGCATATGTCTGGTTTATTATTCCAAATAATAAATACGTCGTCGACGTACCTAGCATACATTATCATACTAGCTTCATATTTCTACAATACGTTATTTTCCAGAGACCCTTCAGTTAAGCTTGAACCATGCTTTTGTCACCTAAGAGATGTTTTAGTGGGCAATGTAGAGAATGCAGCGAAGTTAAGAAAGCAAATTCTAGAACTGGCGCATTTGGCTACATTCTCGTCACTTTTCGCATTTGACAATACTGCATACTCGCAACTTAGAGGAGTACCAATGGGTAGCCCGGTCTCAGGCTTATTGTGCGAGATGGTAATAAGATCTCTGGAAAATAACGTCTGGAAAATAATGTCTAATACAAACAGAAAAAGAAGAAAATAAAAATAAAGATAAAAGAGAGAAAAAGGAGTTCACCGTAATGGAATACAGGACTCAGTTAAGTAACATTTACAGAAAAATAGGAATAGAAAGCAACAAGAAAATAGCGTACAAGAGAAACACGACAATATTCCAAATGCTAAGNTAAATATTTATTAATGAAATTTTTGGTTTTTAAAACAAATTATACTTGAAATGGCAACTGGTATCTTTATCTTTCTTTATAATGATAATTCAGCCAAAAGATTCAGCCAAAGGACTAAACTGTGATGTTAAGTAGAGTATTCTAGGCCACCAACAATATTATTTTCTCCTTAAAATTTACACATATTAAGCATGAGACTATGCATGCGTGACTGAAATTTTTTTGTATTTATACTTCAAATACTTGTTCAAATTTATATTTCTTTAAGAATGTTTATGTTCTTAATAATGTTTCATCTGGTAACCATTATAGTGTCTGAAAAAGAACTCGGAAGGAGTTGGAAAACGTTTTCGATAGTTTTTGTTTTGTCATACCAGTTATTGGTTCTATGTTTGTTATTAACTGTTTCCTGGTTGGTGCATTATAATTCTAAACCTACTGCTTACCTTTGTTTAAAATATTTATACCTACAAGAAAATAGTTTATTTTAAAGCTAATTGCCTAAAAATAACTATATTATGTGTAGTAATATATGCT
>NW_019390096.1:0-3637 GCF_000671375.1 Centruroides sculpturatus
ATTTTTCTGTTACTCGTATTATGCACAAAAAGTATACACAAACACTGCTTTCAAGTTAAAGCTAAATGATTGCCAGATTAGATCAGGCTATATTACTGCTACTATTAATAATTAGAACACTTAAATAATTTGGCCTAGACTTAGGTATTAGGTGCAATCTCTTATTAAATTTAATAATTATAATTAATTTAGAAAGTTCTGGAAGAAAAGAATTGACCTAGAGTGAGACTTGAACCTGCAAACTCCCACTCACTGTACAGTTGCATTGCCAGTTACGCTACCCTGACCTCTGTCCAATCTTCACTTTCAGAACTATTAATTTAGATATAACTACACTGGTTACTCACAGCATTGACTGGAGATAACTCAGCAATAATGACCAATAACTCCCACTATGACACTCAACCAGCTATGTCTCTGTATTTATAAATATAAACATCTGTATGTCTGACAGTTATATTAAAGCTAAATGATTACCAGATGTTTATATTTGTATATATACACCATGCCGAAATAAAGCAATAGTCAGCTGTGTAACATAGTGGGAGTTATAGGACATGGGTGCTGAGTCATCTCCAGTTGGCACTGTGAGCAACCTGTATGGTTATATCTAAATTAATAGTTCTGAAAGCAAAAATCAGTTGGTAGTCTCAATAGCATAACTGGCAATGCAACCGCACAGTAAGTGGGTGTTTGCAAGTTCAAATCTCACTCTAGGTCAATTCTTTTCTTCCAGAACTTTCTAAATTAATTAATAAATGTTAAATTTTATTAAATTTAATAATTATAATTGAGATTGCACCTAATGCTCATCTCTAGACCAAATTACATAACATTTTAATTATTAATAATATCACAAATATAGCCTGATCTAATCTGGTGATCAACTTTAACTAATAAGCTTACAGATGTTTGGGCTGCAATTTTCAAATTGCAGACCTGTAAGTTTCCACTGGATTCATCCATCTGTTTGTCCTTCCTTTAATATTTAAAATGGAGTAAGATAGATAAAAGTCAAGACCAGAAATATGGAAAACTTAGGGGCAGGAGACCCTGATTAACTATATACAAACTTCTGGTTTGGACTGGAAGTCACATTATTTTAATTCAAAAATTTTCTCTAGAACAAAGTTAGATAGATGACCAGCACGACTCTGTTATTATCAGAAAAAGTACGATGTGCAGGGGCAAGACTACTAAAATCGAGAGCATATATTTTAAATTGATTTAAAATATTGAAAGTGCAGTCTGACATTATGACGATGTCACAATAGATAATTGCTTGTTATAACTGCTTTTAAGGATTAAGCAAGATATTTATTTAACTAATATCTTTTGAGTGATCTTGCAACTATAATCATAGCACATCATTTAGATTTGAATAGCTAAAAAAAATACATTTTGATGATGAACACAAAAACACTTAAAATTATTAAATAAAATACATTTTTTAATTTAATTTGTGTTTTTAAATTTAAATTTTTTTCAACTTATAAATGATTTGAGTATGTGAATTTAATTAATAATTTTTTCTAATTAATAGCAAAATTAAGCTTACCAGAACCAAAATCAATAGTTGCAAAAACTCCATTAATTCTTCCACAAACCAAATCTGAACTACTACTTCCATCAGTTGTAAAGAAGATAACACTGTCGTTAAAGTGTTGTAAATATAGATCCCTAAGATGATTTGTATATTTAAAATCACATGCTGAATAACTACCATATTCATTTTCTATCTATATGAAATATTTAATTTAATTATTTCAATAATAACTTTTTTTTTATGATAAAGCATTTCAAATTTAATTACCTGAATGGAAATTACAGGACCTCCATTTGAATACAAAAGTGGTTTTAATTTTGGGAACAGAATATTAAACCATCGATCGACATAATACAAATAATCTATAATAAAATAATATTTAATCAATATGATAATTAATATTTACTAATAATAACTTATTTAATTATAAAAGTATTAAATAAAAAATATAAAACTTAAGAGAAAACTAAAAATATATAAACTTCACTGTTGGAATGATATTCAAATAAGTTATGTTTAAATTTTAAGTACAAATAATTCATACAGGAAATTACATAAATATATGATTTATCACTTTTATTTATTTAATAAGATTATTGAATATGAAAAGTATAATAAATAATAAACATGCATAGGAAAATTTAATTTTGAAAAAATTATTTGATATGATTTTCAGTTGCATAGACTTTAAAATATTTAAAAGAAACAAACATATTAATAATATGTAAACATGTTTCTTTTGAACAAGTTGAATGGCACTCTTGACAATGGATGTTCTCCGCTTTAACTCCAGCAGACCTCTGCAAATATTTCTAACTAAAACTCATGTTTAAAGTTAACTTCTTAATATAGAAATTATAATAATAAAAATTCAGTATAAATGAACAATATATTATATGCTGTTTCCAAAAGTCCAGCATAAGCAAAGGCATACTAAAGTATTTTATTATTGTATTCTGTAATCCTATGCTGTGTAAACTATTAATATTTTATTGGAAGTGTTGATTACTTAATCAACACTTCCAATAACTATTGGTAGACCTGATAATAAAATCTTTATTACACTTAAGATAACTGAATATTTGTAATGGTGTTCTATTTGTATCCTGTTGCCCGGATTGCTTTTCATATGAATTACAAAATATATATTTATTGAAAAACTATTACTATTAGTGTGTCAATTAAAAAAAAAATCTGTGATTTTATTATAGACTTTAATCACATGCATATTTGGATGTCAGCTTATGCAACTTCCAAACCTATGACAAATCTAAACTAGAATTTTGAGCTGAAAATCTTGAGGTTGACTTATACACCAGCAACTATTATAAATTAATATCCAAATTTAAATTATATATTAATCATTTTAAGATAGATTATTGAACACTGATATAAAAAGATTTCAATAATCAAATGTATGATAATTAAAATTTTATCATTTAGCAGTTTTCTTTCTGCAATCATTCATTTCTGCTAAATATTGTTGTAGAAATATTTGGCTACATTATCATTATTTTGAAAAATAATTAAATTCTTTTACTTCTATGAATGAGTCAATGAGTTTAATTTGGACACAGTCCATTTATTTTTTAATTTATTAATTATTAATTGAAATTATTTATTCAATAATCTAAATTCAGTTTATAAACATATTGTATATGATTCATAAAACTATCTGNCATATCATAATTATCTTCAAAAATATAAGTTCCTGGCTCAGGTTCATGAGAATTCCATTCAATATATCTATAATTAAAAGAAATCATATCATTTAGTTTAATTTTGTTTAAACAGAACAAAAATTAAACCATTAATTCATTTGTATATAAAATATCTTCCCAAAATGAAAAATCCATTTCTAAATTCTTATATAAATGTTAGATGATGTTATTTTATCCTATTTTCTATATTTTAATTCACATAAAGTTTTTTCTTACGATATATTTATGATAATTATTTTATTATGATTCTTTAATACTTACTTCATATATATCATTTAATTACATATGTTGCCATATGTTACATATGTTAGAAGGATTTATTTTTTATCTCTCTACTTTTTTGTAGATTCATCCTTCATTATATGAATTT
>NW_019390097.1:0-3763 GCF_000671375.1 Centruroides sculpturatus
TTTGTATTTAAAATAGATGATGAATCAATGGACACTGACACATGCAAAATCCACTTTCCTAATAAACATTGTTGGAGTAAGTAAGGAAGGTGTATCTGTCAGTGTCTATTGAAAAGTTGCAGTATATTAATTAGCTATATGATGAAATCAAAAGTAAAAACTGCTTTGCTGTCCTTAAGGAAGCCAAAAATGATTTATTTTAAAATGTTTTCAGCTTCACTTTGCACAATCCTTAGCACTTAATAAATCAAAAGTAAAACAAACAAAACATAATATAGTATTAGCAGAATTTTATTCTGAACTGATTTATTTATTCTTAAATATTTGGTATATATATATTTTCATTATTTTATATTTCTCTTTGTTAAATATATTTTCTATTTGAGTTTCATCAAATATACATGAAATATTTACATCATATTGACGTTATCAATTAATAAACTGAAGCATAGTTATTTAATACAGTAAAAATACAGTCTAAAACAGTACTCTAAATACTTAACCTAAGTTCTTTAATTTCGCTTAAATTTTTCTGAAAATAGCAATATTGAGGATTTAATATATTTTTAATTAAAATTTGTACTTGTAATTTTATCTTTAATTATCATCATTAATATTTTTCAAAGATCAAATACAATGAAACCTCAAATCATTATTTTTATACGGCGACCTGACAAAAAATTGTGGATATGGAAAATGATAGATACAAAGATCTAAGTAAAATGTAAAAAATATTGTCACATTTACCTGAATGTATTTGCTAAATCAGAACACCACACCAACGATATTTTTTCTATTGTTAAGTCATTATATCACTTCTTAAAAAGTCATTAATCTTCATTTGTTTAGTAGCACTTTTCCTTTTCAAACTGAACAATATAAACTTTCAATATTCATAATATTTGCTCTGTCTCTTTCAATGATACAGTGAGAATACAAAAGCTCTTTCATAGATTTGAATGCACAAAGTACTTTGGTGAAACTTAGCTTTGCTGTCATCATTACTACAACTCTTTTCCCTCTAGCACTTTGCCTGGAAGATAAAATGCATGCAGCATTGCACAGTTAACTATACACAGTCCAAATTGATACTTGTTACAGCAGTTTATAACAACCAACTTCTGTTACTGCTACTGATGGATACTAATTTTTGTGTGTAGTGTTGCTCTTTCTTAAAAATGATCAGTCTGGGATTAACATTCTTCAAGACTAAAAATTCTGACCAATAGATGCAGGAAAACTTCAGTCATTTAGACTAATTTCCAGTATTCTCTAAGATTGATGCAATAAGATGAATACTAACCTGGTATTAAATTAATTCGTCATCCCAGTAAAGAAAATTATATTTTTTTCAGTTTATATATTTTTTCAAATTCTGTTTATAAAAGAGAGAGAAAGTAGAATAGAAAAGACATAATTTCAGAACAAAACTGGAAGAATAAAGATCTAAGTCCTACAGGTTATATGGAATTAAATTAGTAATCAGAAGATGCCTGAATTATATGCAATATATCTTAATTTGTTGTGCTCTTGGAGCAAAAGTATATATTTATGTTTAGAAGTTTTCTATGACCTAAATTTTAAGATTCATTGAAGAATTCTAGGATTCTTGTTTCTGATAAACATAATTTAAAAAATACTTACTTTTTTAAATTTTTCTCTTTCTAAAGATAATTCTTCACTATGTTTATTTTCTCTAGACCTTAGATCAACTTTAAATTCTGTTCTTATTTTTTCATATTCATTATTTCTTATAGTTAGCAATTCTTGAGCATGTAAAAGTCTCTGCTGTAAGTCTGCTTCTACAGTCTGCAATCTTATTTCTAACTTTTCTTTTGCCTCCTTGTTGAAAAATGACAAACATATAATCAATTTAAATAAAATTTATTAATAATATATTATAATCTGCTAATGAAATAATATATATACACAAGTAAATATTTATTATAACATGTAGTAAGAGGGAGGCCATTAAATATAGCCGAGAACGTTCGTTCGATTAAAGAAATTGCTAGAAAAAGTGTCAAAGGTTTTATATTACTTATTTAACATATAGTACATACAGTAAAACATTTATAATATTTACACAAGTAAATATCTATTTAAATAAATTTATTTCATAAATAATAGCATATCAATCAGTAGCTTAGTATGTATAGTGCTAGATAAGATAATATACATAAATTCAGAAGTGAATGATCTTTTTGTCTTCTCTCTAATTTTATTAGAAGATTATTGGTATTCAAAACTACTCAAGAACAAATTTGTAAATATAAATAATTTACCAATTATCATGCATTTAGCTATTGGGTTGTTCGGAAAGTAAGTTAGTTTTTTTTCCGTGGAAAAAAATGCAATATTCTTATAATAAATAAATATTTTATTGAATTATATGTTGACCATTTTGGTCAAATACCTGTTGTCATCGTTTCTGGTAGTAGCACGATTTCACATTCATAAAAGTTTTGATCGTTGCTTACAAAAAACCGATCCAAGTGATTTTTGGCATTGTCATTTCAAGTAAATGTCTTACAGTTAAAAAAAATTNTTGTCATCGTTTCTGGTAGTAGCACGATTTCACATTCATAAAAGTTTTGATCGTTGCTTACAAAAAACCGATCCAAGTGATTTTTGGCATTGTCATTTCAAGTAAATGTCTTACAGTTAAAAAAAAATTGTATAGACCAGAACAAGTAATAATCCGAGTGTGCTCGATCTGGCGAATACGGTTGGTACGATAGCACATTCCATCTAAGTTATAACAGTTTCTGACGAGTTACCAAACTTGTGTGAAATTTTACATTATTGTGGTAAAACACTACACCTGTTTTTTTTTATCAATTCTGGCTGGCTTTTTCTGTTTGATGATATTACGTAATTTGTTTACTTGAATGCAATACACCTTCGAATCAATTGTTAAATTGTCTGGTAAAAGCTCCAAAAAAATTTCCTTAATATCCCACCAAATAGAGCATTTCTCTTTAAGAATTCGTGGAATTCATATATCGAGCTTTGAAACAAAACCAATTTGTTTCAAGTACTCATAAACAGTTCAATTTGACAAATTTAATCTCTTAGTGAATTCACGTGTTGTTATTCCGCAGTTTGCTTCAATCGGTACTTTTATTTTGTTTTCATTGGCTTCAATTGGCCATCCATAATGTGGTGCATCTTCAATACTGAAATTGCAAGAATGAAATTTTGTAAACCAGTTTTGGCACTGTCATTCTGTCAACACATCTTCACCATACATGTCACACGATTTTTTTCTTGCTTGAACGATATTTTTATTTTTTTGGTAATAAAAATGCAAAATATGCTGAAGATGTTGCTTTCGATCTTCCATATTTGATGGGACACAAAAAATAAACAATTGCACGAAATCAAACAAAATTTTTTACAAATATTCCATAAAATGCTAGCTGTCAAAATATATAATGATAATACAGTTTAGAACGAAAATGGCGGGAAAAATATGACTAATCCATCTAGTGGAAAAAAAACGAACTTACTTTCCGAACAACCCACTATATTATTTTGTATATACAGTAGAGCGTCGTTTATCCGAAAGCTGGTTATCCGAAACGTCTGTTATCCGAAAGCATTCCAGTCGGCAAATCTAAATTTTCTCTAGTGCTGTGGCGCTGCAATCTTCGGCTATTTCTCGGGCTACTCAAATATTTTACGTTTTTGATACTAAATTAACATCTGAAGTATAATTTTTTATTGTTTTTATATTTTTCAATAAATTTATTTTGTTTGT
>NW_019390098.1:0-3629 GCF_000671375.1 Centruroides sculpturatus
TATAAAAAAATCTTAATTACCTGTTAATGAATTATCGAATTAGTCGAAAGAAACTTGACGAAATAATATATTTTTGATGTTAAAAGTACGAATTTATCCAATTTTTCGTAACTTAAACGTGTGTAGTATGTGATTACATTGACAAAGCAACTTCACTCGCATTTAACAGAATGTCATTTATCCAAAAAATCTTTTTGACAAACATTTCTGGTTCCAAATAAGTTTGTACAAAATCGATGCTCTACTTTATTTGAAATCTTAGATTCTTTGGAAAATAATCGATTTGACATTAAATTTTTTCTTTAAGATGTAACTAATACTCGAGCCAACAATCCTGAAATTCATTCAAATTATCTGAATTCAGTTTCTAAAAATTATATTATTATTATTTAATAAATTTGTAAATAAATTTAGAAATTTTTCTGTCGACCTTTTTATTTAATGTACAATACGCGCATTTATACTAATTTAATAAAAAAATTTTAATTATTAATATTAATGCTAACTAGAAAACATATATTTAATAATCCCTCGATATAGTGCTTCAAAATTCTGAAGATATACTTTCAGGTATATTTATTTGTTATAGAGTGAAAATTTAAACTTTTAAGAGTGGTTAATATAAATTGTCCATTGTCCATTATCAAATTGTGTACCATGTCAAAGGTTAACTCAATAATTGAGTAATTGGTTCTGTTAATAAACAAAGACTATTTGTTAAAATTTATTTGAAATTAAAAGTTTAAAAAAAGTAATGAGACAAACCAAAAATACACATTATTAAACACATCTGAGTGGCATGAAAAGAAAGGTGGATCGTATTTTAATGTATTTCTTTGGTGTATTATTATATATTTCTCAACAGCCTTATTGTTTTTTGAAATGTTTATTATGTTAATGTTAGACTAAATGTTTTTGCTTATTGAAATTTTAAATTTCTAAAGTAAGGAATATTTATGTCAAACGCTTGAAATATTGTTAAGCAATAACTATAAAATTCACACACTTTAAACGTTATCAAAATTTATTATTATTATTTTTTGTTTATCTTCACATCTTCCAATATGCTTTTCGTTTAAACAAGAAATTATTCTAACTTTACTAGAAAATTTTAATATTTGAAATGATTTGAATTCATCGAAAGTAGATGGGCATATTTTACTGGAAAATGTTTCGTTATTTAATTTTTAATAATATTATTCTATACTTTTATGTGAGTTACAAAGGTAGTTGATACAACTTACCTACAAAATTTTCAATCTTATTAATTAATCACAAAATTTTCACGAAAACAAAGTTTTATTATCGATCTTCGTTCATAGATTTCGAACCTATTAATATTTTTTGATTTAATTCGAAAGTTTCAACGTTCTAACGTCATTTCCAAATTCATAAATACAGCCACAAAATTATTTTATTTTACTTAAAATTACTTTTCAGGAAATTAAGAGTATATCAATTTTCTCAAAAGTCCTTTTAAGTTTAAATTTATTTATTTTCTACACAAATGATTTCTACTTTGTTTTTGGTAATCTAATATAAATAGAAGAATTATGTATTCAAGTAATAATTTACATTAAAATTGTCCTCTTGATATTCATGAATCTATTTTCGAAAAGAATAATCCACTATAGAAAACTTGAGAATCGAATGACTTGGTTATAAACCGACAAATCAAGTAAACAGTAATTAGAGAAAAGAGAAGCAAAGTTCAAAAGCAGAGAATTAGTCCTAATTAAAAATTAATAGATATTAATTTATGAATTTCAAATATTTCTTGTCGTGGGTTCGCACCTGACCAACAGGCTGATGACATGAATTTTTCTATGTTTTTTTTTAATATCTAAGTGGGGATCAGTTTACCATAGAAAGCCCTCATGGAAGACATTTCTCCTTGTATTGAACTGGATTGGATTGTTGATACAAGGCAACGTAACACAGGGCCTTTTGCCAAGGAGGTAAGCCTCCCGAGAGGACTTTCTATGAGAAAATGGCCTATATTTAGGTAATAAACATGTGATAAAACCCGGAAAACATTACCTGGGCATTCCATTGATGAGACGAGAACCCATGATTAATTAATTACTAGGATTCAGTGACTTTATTCACTTGGCCAGTAGTGGAGCATTCCATCTTGGCAGATCGCCTTTGTGTTGCGTTACCTTATCTCATCAACTCAACCAATCCATTTTTTAAAAGAAGTTCATTTTTTTATATTTCTTAATTTAAATTACATCTTAAGAAAGCCATTTGTTAGTATTTCAATATGCCTTCTATAGGGCCTATTATATAGTATGAAAAAAAGCTGCTGATTCTAAAGTCTCATTCAACTTCTGCTTTTAATTTTATTATTTTCATCCCCAACACATCATCAATTTGAATTTCAGATTTCTTATGAGAATCAGAAAATCTGCAGTTTATTTTCATTCCTAAATTATACAAATTTGATCGTTCAGTTCTAGAAAAATCAATGAAAACTAAACTAAATTTATCCTATTTTGGGTAAAATATATGATTACTTTCATCAAAAGAATAGTAAATAAAGTTAATATAATAAGGAAGCTTAAGAGAAATATATATANTACTCTTCAAAATAATTTGATCTTTGGTTAATAATATATTTAAATATTTTGTTGTTTCTCTGAAAATCTAAAATCTAAACTATAAATACAGACTGGAAATTCTATATTAAACTCAGTAAATCCTCTTGTATATCTACGTTGATACTACACCATTCATAATCTCTTCGCATTTTCTAAAATTCTACCAATACTATCAGAAAAATTCCGAATTTTTCAAGTAAAATTTTTGGTTTATATTTTCGTATTTTTCAGTATGATGTTCCTAATATAAAAAAATATAATATTAAGAGTATATTTAAGCATTAATAAATTTAATTGTAACTATGCTTATCTCTTATTACTCTTCCATTTAATTTTATTAAAGCTTTCTTATATTAGTAATATAAGGAAACGATATTTGCGAAATTATTATTTACAATAATTTTTTAATTACCATTCTTTATGTTGAATGGTTTTACAGTTTATATGCAATAATACAATAGATAATTAATTAAAAAATTATTAAGATGCTAATTTTTATCATTACAATCATCATTAAGGTTACTTAAATGTTACGTCACAGATGATAATCTGTGACGTAATATTTAAGGCTGAAAATTAATCAAAATAAAGAAAATGAATAACTTTTATTAACAAGAGAAATTGTTTAATGATGTTCAATGATAAATTTTTAATAAATATAAAAATCTATAAAAATTTTTTAATAAAATTTCTGACTAAATTTGATAGCAAAGCATTCCTACGCATCCTTATCAAACGTTTCAGCAGTACTAAGACGTTCACGCAGAATGTCTATATAAATAGATGAAGTTAGTTCAGTAAATAAAATATGACCTTTAAAAACTGTCGTAAATGGTATCCGCATACAAAATTACCGTTATTATAAAAGAAATCTCATATAATGTAATGTTAGATACAATAAAAATACTCTATTGTGTAAGTGTAATATTCAGAATAAACATAAGTAAACCTAGAGTTTATATATTTTATTAATGCATAATTTTGTGTGATTTTCTAGCGATTCTCAAATTTTATTGTTTAAAAGTT
>NW_019390099.1:0-3634 GCF_000671375.1 Centruroides sculpturatus
GCAGCAATTTACCATTGGCAAATGATAAGTTTTTAGTTAACAGAAACAAAAACGTTATTAGAAATTATATATTAATTTTTGAATATATCTAGCTTTAACATTACCTTGTTTATTTTATAAACAGATTATTATTTATTCAAACTACAACACACAAATGCATACACATGTATGGTACAGTACAATGATACAGTGAAATCTAATCTGTATGTATGATGTATGGTCAAAGTTTCCACTTCTGTTACTCTTTTTAGCTAAGGAAGTTCATTACAGTTTTACTATTTTTCATTTTATTATTTACAGAATAAAGAAAAATATGTTAATATGTTTGTTTAGTTAAAATAAAAACAGGAAAACTGTAATGTAACTTTTTAGCTAAATAACAAGAGTGATAAAAGTTGAAACAATGGTCAGGAGAATATCATTGATAACCTCATTCATATGTCATACAAACTGACCATATTATATATATGCACATGTAATGGAAGTTGTTTAGTATACATATTAACTGGTTTAAAACCTAGCAAACCAAAACAATGTTACTATATTATGCATTATATATATATATATAATGCATAATGTATGGTCTTAATTTTCTGTTCATTTGCAACTACAAAAAACATCATAGTTATCATTTTTTTTTGTAAATTATTTAGCTTCTTAGAATACATACTTCTTTTTAAATGATGCTGGTTATCTACAGGCTTTTGATTATTTGAGAAATTTTATAAATTACCTTTTACACACACATTTAGTAAGTTTGATGGTTTAATGTTATATATGTTTATGTACAGTACTGTACATGCATATTTATATTAAGTATCATTTTGTGAAATGAAAAAAATATATAGTAAAAATTAAAAGCATTCTAGGTATCAAGTCTTATATCTCAAATTAAATAAAAATAAAATTTTTTTTAAACTGTTGTGTACCATTTAATAAATAAATTTGAAAATCTCTTAAACTTACACAGAATTTAAGAATACTTACCATTAATATTCGTCTATATGTATCTCTGTCAATAGCCCAAAGTTTGACATCTGTTTTAGCCTAAATGATTAAAGAAAGTTAATTTCCAATTGTAAAATCTAAAATATTTTTATTGTTAAATTATTTTTACAAAAAAACATCAACTTTCACAGTAATTTAAATAATTTCCTCTAAATCCTGTATATTTAACTTTAACCACCATTTTCCTAATAACAGTGATTAAAAAATTATAATCTAAGAGAATGACATACACAAAAAATATTTATATAGGATATTTTATGCACACTTTTCAAATAAAAATTTATTATTAATCAGGCATATGGCTATTTTGAAACTATGTTTGCTTGTATCTATGATGAATATTTTCCAGTCATTCTATTTTTGATGTACAATTATTATTAACAAATGAAAAAAAATTGACAAAATTATCATAACATCATCAGATTGCCAGGATGCAATTTTTAATCATATTTTATAATTTAAACTAAGCTTTCTACATCTGATTTTGGTTTTATTAATGTCTTGCCCCTATATATTATACTTCTGAAATACAATAGTGTCATGCCAGTCATCTATTTAGCTCCAAGTTTAATGAATGACAACAGAAATTATAGGTCTACAATTTAAAAATTGCAGCCCATTATCCAGTGACACAAAAAAAATTTTGAATCATAAAAGAAATTTATTAAGAAGTAAAAGTTTATCTAAGGAACAATGTAGGAGGCTTAAATCATTGATTAAGTTTGTAAAAAAAAAAAAGCTGTTAATTTGGAGATTAAGAATTATTATATTGAAAAGTTTGATAATTGTTTCAGTTGTAGAACTGTGAAAGTTACTAAATGACTTATCTAGAAAGTATATACAAGTTACTTATCTGAAAGATTAGTTTTGAAAGTAAATAGATAAACCTTTGCAATTACAATTTTTATCTATATAACCACTAAGCTATAGAAAACCATTACTATACAGGTAATGTGTTGAAATAGTTGTTAAAATGTAAGATTTTCACACTGGATAACATCTTACATGTAAACAACCATTTCAACAGAAAAAGTAACACATTTAGAATACCAGTTTTAAAATTTAAAAACAGTCTTTCCTTAAATTTTCATTACCTTAACTGTTGCAGCCCGAGGAGTTCCATAGATGAGAGCCAATTCTCCAAAGCTGCCTGCTTCTCCAATAGTTGTGACAAGTTGACCATTTACAAAAACCTAAAAATTTTTAAAAATAATATTCAATGTGCTCTACAAGACTAAATTAATTTTGTTCTTATTACCTTTTTAATAAAACAAAATACATAATTACAAAAAATAAATCTGATTACACATTATGCTAATAATCTGTTACAAATAAAGTAAAATGTTTAAAAAATTTAGTGTAAGAATTTCAGTAATAAAAAATTTGTCTGAACATATAGTATTTTATCAATAAAACATTGTTTTTAAAATAAATTTATTATTTTTATATCTTTAAAAATTATAAATGTATATTAAAAAATTATCAATAAACAAATACACTAATTTCTATGGAAAAAAGTCATATGGTATTCTGATACTGTAATCATATTATTTATAATAAGCATTATCTTCTAAAAATTCATTATAAAATTAAGCTGCTGTCAAGATAAATAATATACTTTAGTTCAATGTCATTGATAGTCAATTCTTGAAACTAGGGAAAGAATTAAGATTATCTTATTTTAATATATTGTACAGTATTCTTTTATCAGGTATATTAACTTCTAATTAGAATAATATAACTAGAAATATGAAAACAATTGTTTCGCAAAGAAATAAGTAATTGAAAAAAAACAACATATTATTATTGGTAAAATGTCATACCCCTTAAGCCCATAACCCAAGATATCTTGGGCAAGTTACATAGTGTTACATAAAACACGGTCCTTAATTAAGAGGAGTTTTGAAAAAAAATTTTTTTTTTGAATTTTTGGAATGTTTTTTAAGTCCCCAAATTTTTTCAAAATTTTTTGCCCGTGCGAAAAAATTTTATCACGATTTTAATTAGCCTTTGATGAGGCTTGAGTAAGGCTTAATTGTTTTTTAATGAGTTTTTTTTATCAAATTTAATTAATCGTTCTAAAGTTGTAGTGCATGGATTTGACATCGGTAAAGTTATTTAAAGCTGCTTTCTGATGTCAAAAACGACCTCCAATAGTTTTTAAATTTTTTTAATTAATATGTTTTATTTTATATAAATTTAATTAATTAGGGGGGTTGAAAATCGCAATAAAATTTTTAATTTTTTAAAAATATTTAAANTCTTGAAACTAGGGAAAGAATTAAGATTATCTTATTTTAATATATTGTACAGTATTCTTTTATCAGGTATATTAACTTCTAATTAGAATAATATAACTAGAAATATGAAAACAATTGTTTCGCAAAGAAATAAGTAATTGAAAAAAAACAACATATTATTATTGGTAAAATGTCATACCCCTTAAGCCCATAACCCAAGATATCTTGGGCAAGTTACATAGTGTTACATAAAACACGGTCCTTAATTAAGAGGAGTTTTGAAAAAAAATTTTTTTTTTGAATTTTTGGAATGTTTTTTAAGTCCCCAAATTTTTTCAAAATTTTTTGCCCGTGCGAAAAAATTTTATCACGATTTTAATTAGCCT
>NW_019390100.1:0-2178 GCF_000671375.1 Centruroides sculpturatus
ACTAAGGATTTTTTTGCCCTGCCAGGGTGTGGCCGAGTTATCCGGAGTGCCGGGTTATCGAGAGCCGAGTTTTCGAGGTTCACCTGTAACAATAATTCTAAAATAAATATATTTTTATCAGTTAACTGTACCTAAATATGAATTTATTAATGTTTGTTATTTTAGGTAGATTTTTTGAGTATATTCTCGTTGCTTCTCCTTTCAAATCTCTACATAAATTATATTCGACGAATTTTGATGAAAGTACAAAGTCGATGTGCGGTGTAAAATTTCTTCTAATAAATATTGTGGTGTTGGGACATATATGCGGGGCAGGATTATTTTTCACTACAATAGGAGGTATTTTTCCTTTACTGTAAGATATATGATTTAATATTTCTAAATATTTATGCCACAACGTATTCAAAGGTCTTCCACCGTAACACAATTTTAATTGTTGTTCAATTAATTCATTATCATAATTAATATGGAAAATGTAATTATATTTTCAACTACGTTTTTAAAAAGTAGTGTATCGTGTTATGTAATGACAAATTTCTAGTTTAATCCTGTTTTTTATTGTGTTACGAACATGCGATGATAATTATTTATATTTATTTCGACAGATGAAAAGTTGCGACCTTATTCATTTTATAAAAATTATAAGAAAATTTTTTGTTAATTTATTAAGAATTATATACGGATAATTTTGAAATTAAAGTTTTACATATATTATATATATTTTTATCAGTTAACTGTTATATATATATATTTTTTTTTTTTTAAATCTTTATCTCACACATTAATTCATTGACAATTTGCTGCGCGTCATAAATTAAGATGCAAAACAATTACTAAAGAGAATTTTTTATCAAGTTTCAAAAGTGTTTCTTAACAGGGGGCTGTTAAGTTATTCAAAAGTTTCTTCTGAATGTAATAAAAAGAAAATTGACGCATAACCGAATATCGTATTGAAAAGTGAGATAAGAAAGATAAATAAAAAAAACTAAATACAGTACGAAAACTTTATTTGTTATTTCTTACGACTTTGTTAGTACCGACGAAATAAATGCAAATATACTTACTTCGCAGTATTTACTTCTTTCATTCCAAAGTAATTATAAGAAATTTTTAATGCTTGGAATTTTAAAAATAATTAGGAACAATAGTAGGCTTTAAAAATTTAAATGTTTTTGCAAAAGATATGCAAAATCTTTACCACAAGTTGTGAGTGTTTTAGTATCGACTTTGGATCGAATAATAGTGAATTTCTTTCTTATATTGTGTGCCTAGTTTTTTTTATTTATAATTAACCCATAAAATTGAGCAAAACACAGAAAAACGCATTAGAAAAATTTTTAATGTAAGTAATCGCGGACCAGCACCATCAAACAGAAAATATAGTGAAGAAAATAGATAATGAAATAATAAAGTTATGTTTTCCACTTATTATATTAAAAAATAAATTGATTTTTGTATTACTTTATTATAGATAATTTAACGAATATGAATTAATATTAAAAACATTGCGGTCACAAAAAATTATGAAATATGTGATTGGCTTCGTGTATAAAAAAGTTAATAATTACTGCTCTAACGTATGTCGTAGCAGGAAATACAACTTTGTTGTACAGAATATAAAACACCATTTCTACAGTTTAACGGAATGACAGATTAGTATGGTCTTGTCGAAACAATTATTCCATTTTTTTATCTTGTCGTTTATGTAAATTTATGTAACAGACAAGTCTACATCAAACTACTGTGTATAGTTTTTTATTATTCTCAGTTCGGAAATTTAGTGTTTCGCTTATATAAAGGCAGTCGTACGTTACATAAACGGATTTTTTTTAATTTGTCAGAAATAAAATACAGTAGAGCCTCGAAAACTCGGCCTAATGTGGACCGAAGGGTGGCCGTGTTTGTGAAAATGCCGGGTTATCGGGAATGGGGTTAAAAAAAATAAGTGTGAGTGTTTCCTCAGAAAATACTGTACTGTACTTATATGTATTGTTTACTTGAGAATACAACAGAGAATAAACTGCCCAAATACCCTTAAAGAAAGGAAAAGTACGTTTTTTATGAAGGCATAGAGCCTTTACTACATGAAAATGAAAATTAATGAATACACTGTGTACAGTAATTTACCTGATAAGACAGACCTCAGAAAAATACTTTATGAGGCATAAAGCTGTCTAT
>NW_019390100.1:2654-3974 GCF_000671375.1 Centruroides sculpturatus
TTTATGTAATGTATACAGTAATGTACAGAGATGCTAAGTTTAGAATATAGGCTATTGCCCTTTCGTAACACACACTCTGTTATATATTTTTCTTGGATCGACCTTTTCCAAGCTTTACCTGGTGACGTTGGCAATCTTCACGCATCTGCAAATTAAAATTTTGTTTTGTATATTATATGCTTATAGTTTTGACTCTTCCAATTGTCGAAAAAATATTTATAAAAAGCACTTTTACTTATTTCTAACAAACGGTGATAAACATAATTAAATCTTTATTTTTATCCATTAAAAAGGGAATTTTAATATTAGTAAAACTTTTTGTATAATTAATCTCGTTTGATCGGAATCGAAAGATGATAAGGGCAAAAAGCGCTATATTATAGTCTCAATTAAGGATGCACCGATGAGCAAAATGACTGATTACCGATTAGTGTTAATAATTTACTGTGTTAATAGTTAATTATATTATGATTTTATTATCGCATTAAATTACACATTCTTAATAAAAACATAAAATTTCATTCGATAAAAATAATTTTACAACAACTTGTTATAAAAATAATTTTTAACATGAAGGTATTTTTTTTTCTTTTTCAGATTCATGTATTAAATTAAAATGATAAATTATTATTTTGATAAACTTTTTAATTTTAATTAATAACCAAATTTAAACCTTTCATGGCTTGGATTTGGATATTAATTATCAATTAATTAATTCTATTGCTTGGAAATTTTTTAAGAAACATGAAAACGAGAAGTTTTCCAAGTGCAATTTATGCTAATTTATGCTTTAAAAAATGAAGAGAAAAATTTCCAAAACTAAAGAAGCTGGATGTTCATCAGTAACAACAGAAACTCATATCCAAAGACAAGAATGGTTGTCGTCCTTATTAGATCCAAGATACAAAATTAAATTTTAAAAAAAATGGCAGACAAAATAGAAAGATGGAGAATCCATAGCTTACATGATGTTGATAATTCAAAATCTCAAGAAGAATTAAATTCTGAAGCTTCTACTTCTGGAGAAGATTAACATGGAGGATAATCTCTGAGTTTTTCTAACTTATTTGATGAATTAACTTCTGGTGAATGAAAGAATAAATAAGAATAAATAAATATTAAAGTTCCCCAGCATCTGCCGTTGAAAGTGAAAGAATTTTCAGAGTTGGAGGTAACATTTAAGAGCCCTAAAAATGGTGAAATTTTCATGTTTTTGTATTACAGTTTAAGGGTTTTAAAGTTTTTATTTAAAGTTTAAATAAAACAGATAGTTTTGAATAGGTTACATTATACCAATTATATTACATAATTGCCTCAGTT
>NW_019390101.1:0-3648 GCF_000671375.1 Centruroides sculpturatus
CATAATTGATTAGGCTTTATAATATTAGGTACTATCGTAACGGGTCCAAGAAGAAAGAGAGTTTACAATTCTGTGCGCGATGTTAAATACCTTGATCCGTGGAACTCTTGATTGATGTCGAAAAGTTGTAGATCGCTCTCTCGATTTGGACCCTTTTTCTGGTAGAGGAGACACTATAGTCCTTGGTGAGTACTTGGGGTCATCGGCAATCGGCGGTTAAACTTCTGATGGCAAAGTGTATCCTAGTGCATACACAACCAACCTTCGAAAACGAACAAACTCTTCTGTCGGACGAACTCTTTATATCGTCATCGGACCCGTTTTTTTTTTTATTCTGGGGTCCTCCCCTCACTG
Organism: Centruroides sculpturatus; assembly: GCF_000671375.1. Classification (NCBI taxonomy): domain Eukaryota; kingdom Metazoa; phylum Arthropoda; class Arachnida; order Scorpiones; family Buthidae; genus Centruroides; species Centruroides sculpturatus. The sequence continues at coordinate 355 of NW_019390101.1, forward strand.
TTCTTGTCCTTCTTTGGTACTATTTAGTTCTACGGTCCAATGGCGATTTTTCCGTTAGTTCCCGATCACACATTCGAAGAGTCACCTTAAACAAGGAAGCAAGTCCGTGAGACAAGTTATATCATATCCTTTATAATTTCTTTTTTTTCGAAAAAAATCAAGACCGGGCTCTCACGCTATTTGAAAGGTATTTTACACAAAAATTCCAATAATTAAAAGCAGCATTTTAAATTTCTAATGAGTAAAAACCCATCAGTCTGTGGTAAAACGGATAAAACCGCTGAATACTGATAGGTCGTGGGTTCGCACCTGATCAAGAGCTGACAGTATGAATTTTCTTCACCTATTTGACACCTAAATAGAAACCAATTTCCCATAGAAGTCTCATCAATTATAAAATAAAATCCTGAAAATTTAAGTCAGCTGTCAAATATTAAAAGTATAAATTATTATGGACATAACTGTAGAAATAAGCATTCTTTCGTAAAAAATATTGATAATTATTCTGCTATTTTTGCATCATTATCAGAGACTTATCATTCTTTCGTTTGGAAGTAAGTACAGACAAATAAGCAACTTTTTATGAGTTTTGGAGCATCAAATAACAATTATTGCATTCTTTCCCTAAGGAACTTCTATATAATCGACTAACAAAAACGTCAATTTATTTTATATTAAAATAATCTATATTCATCAAATTGAAGATTTGATGTAATATTAAATCATTAATAATTGATTGAATAATCAAAAAATATATATATTAAAATTTACAGTAAAAAACTACAATAAATTAAAAAAATATCTTCCTTTAAAAATGTTTAAACATTTCAGTGTTTATCTAATTAACTCACTTTTATTATTTAATTTTAATATAATAATTAATAAGCCACAAGAAAGGAATATTTATTAATAAACGAGCAGTAAGCTCAGCGTCGCTCGGGCAAAAAGTAACGATAGTGAAGATTAAGATTATTACATTATACCCAATCTTACTCGTTTTCACAGAATGCAAGAATTAGGTCCTCCTGTTTCCAGACTAATTAGAAAATTTTTAGATAAGTCTAAAAATATGTTCGATTTCCCGCGAAAACGCAAAAAAAACGCATCTACACATGTAAATCTTGCACGTCGCTTTCTCTTAACACTTCCATTGTTAACACTTTCATTGTTAACACTTCCCCCGCGTGGGGAATTTCGAAAAAAATCCCTTCTTAGTGTACGTTCTCATGACGTACTCTAACTGTGTACCAAATTTCAACCTTCAACTCCTAACCGTTTGGGCTCTGCGCTTATTATTATTATTATTATTATTATTATTATCAACCCATCTCGATTATATATATAGATAAAACATGTAAAACAGTAATAACAGTTGTAACAATTGCTAATTAACATTAGTTAGTTATAATAAAAACATTAATTTCTTAAATATTTAATTAAGTTTAAGATGATTTTTTTTTCATGTTTAATTTACTTCTGTTTAAATTTAAACAATTCGTTCTAAATATATTTAAAGCATAATTAAAATATAAAAGATGTATACATTTCATTTATTTTTAAACATAAATTTTAAGATAAAATATTAAAAAACATTTCTAAACAAAATGTTTTTATTTTAATGATTTCCATTAAACAATAGATTCTGAGAAATTAATAACAAATGAGTTATATAAATACTGTTTTTGATTTTTGGTTTGAAGATGATGAACAATAATTAATTGCTTTATAATGTATTTTAATTTATTTGTATTCGTTCTTGCATTTCTCTAAATTTATCATTTTGATATTGTTAAGAAAGTTAGATTTCGTGTACGAAATCAAATATTAAATATTGTAAATATTGTAAATGCCAGTAACTTGTAAAATTTTTATTAATTCAAGACACTCTATTCGAGTACGACATCCTATATCTCTCAACCCCTTGACCTCTCGAACTTTAATTACCAAAATTTGATAGCATCAATGCTCCTTAAATGCAAGTTACCATGACAAATTTCGTTTGTTTATCTTTTCTCAGTTCTGGGAAATTAAACGAAGCACACACATACACACACACAATACGCACGTATATACACATACATATCCCGGGAATTTTCCTCCAGGTTTTTGACGTTGGATGTTTTATTAACGCTCTTATTTATGAATTATAATTTTTATATTTATAATTTGATAATTATTGATATTTTCATACCTAGAGCAGAATAACCGTGAGTGGTGATGCACCAGGAAAATGAAAAACAGGAATAGAATTCGTATTCAGAAGCTGCATTTTAACTTATTTAACAACAGAAATTTATAACACATTTGGTTAGAGAAGAAAAGCTCACATAAAAACGTAATTACACACGAAATTTTAAACATTTTTAATTTATTTAATTTAAAATATATGCTCTCCACCTCAAATTAGTGTCTTGCTCCTGTACATCATTATTTTTCTGACAATAACAGAATCATGCTGGTCATCTATGTAACTTCGTCCTGGATAAAATTTTGAATTAAAATCACATAACTTTCAGTCTATATTGGAAGTTCTTATATAGTTAATCGGGATCTTCTGACCCTATCCTTTCGATATTTCGTATAGATTTTCATATACAGTGGAACCTCGGTATACGACCTTAATCCGTTCCTGGTGTTTGGACTTATACCGAATAGGACGTATACCAAACCAACCTTTTCCATAAGAAGTAATGTAAAAATGATTAATCCGTTCTCATGTAAAAAAAATGGTTGGCTTTAAACACCTGGCTTTCTTCGCTAGTTTCTGCTTGGTTTTTCATGAGATCAGCATGTATCCTTTTAACTTTCTCGCAAATAATTTCTTCCGATACGCTGTCGCCGTCACACTGTTTTTCAGTTATTCAAAGCAAAAGCAATTTCTCGACAAGATCTAATGTCTTCGATCTCTGTTTAGAAATTGATTTAACCCCTTTCGCAACGTTAGCAAATTTAATAATGTCTTTATTTTTTACGATTGTCGATATCGTCGTTCGCGGAATACGGAATGCAACAGTTAAATCTCGTTAAATCTCGAACACGCGTGCCACCTTCATATTTCTCAACAATCTCTTTTTTTCAGTTCCGTTGTGATTCTAGTCATTTTTTTATTTTTCTGTTGCCCTTTTGGAATTCATAATTAATAATAAAATGTTACTTACAAATAGTCAAATTAAAATACTCCTTCAGAGTCGGTTAAATTTAAAAACTTAAAGTATATTGAAATAAACGTATGTACAGATACAATTAAAGTTCACATATAAGAATTACAAACATTAGATATTAACAAAGTTCAAA
>NW_019390102.1:0-3634 GCF_000671375.1 Centruroides sculpturatus
TTTTTTTTTCATTTATTATTTTATAAAATAAGAGATTAAAGAGGATAGACGTCCTTTAAAAGAAACCTCCTCCACGTATGGATAAAGAAGAGAACGAGATTCCAAGTGAAATCGTGTTAAAACGTAATTAAAATTGATTATTTTAGACTTAGGGAGGTCTAAAACATTTAAAATTTCGTCTCCGCACCGCTAGAGGGCATTAACGCGTGTTATTGTGTAAAGATAACTTAATCGACCCCCTGTATTGATGTCGTCACGGCATTTTTAATTGATCTTCACCTTCATCCCGCAGAAACTCGATAAGAAAAAGGAGAGATTTGTTCGCTTCGGGATGCTATAAAGGATGCTGAAGATGAGAAGTGGTGGGAGGAGGATGCTTGGTAGGATAGTGATTGGCACCGCTCCTGAGGGAAGCCAAGAGATCATATGCGGGTCGAGACTCCCATGTTGACAATCCACGTGTTCACAAATCATGAACGTTAATCTTTTCTGTCAAGCGCTGTGATGTTTGTAGAGTTTTCTTCATTTGTTCTCCTCCCATTTTTACGATCCCAGTGAAGCCTCAGTTAACGATGTTGGTGTAACGCGTAAACTAGGAAACGTCCCGTTTTAATTTGGATCCAGAATGTTTATGTTTTCTTAACTCGGCTCCCGACCTTAGATAAAGTATCCAGAGACTCGTGCAGCATCGATCTTGTTAAGAGAAGGGATGTGATAAACCTACTTAATTTCAAAACTATATTAATCAATGTTGGACCAGCCAATTGGGGCCCGTCGAAACTTTTAATAAAGGCCTCTTCATAACTCCATTTGGCAATTGTCCAATATTAAATTCCTTCTAGATATTTAAAATTAATGATACTACCTCCTCCTCCTCCTCCATCCTATTGAAATTTGTATCTCGTTCACAGCCCTCGTTTACTATTTTCTTACATCGTGTAAGCCTCATAAATGTATTCAAAACTTAAAAAGTATATTATTTTATGTATATAAATTAAGTAATATTTTAATTTAGACCATTTAATACTTCATTAATTAGACTTAGAGAGGAGTATGATGGACACGACCACTCGAAAAATTCTAGTTTTTTTTTTTTTTTATTATTTTCCTTTCCTATATTTAACTTTCACTTATAGATTTTGAAAATATTCGGTACCTCGGTCATTAGAGTGATGCCATTCTTGTTAGACAATGAATGGGAGTGTAATAAAAGAAACATAAGTTTCGTTTAGATATTGTTAGCGGGATGAACCCCTTACTCAACTCTCCATCCATCATTGCAGAAGAAAGGATTATGGATCATCCACCATCAAGTTTCTCTGCAGGTGATGAATTGGATCCTTGGTCGTGGCTTTCCGCATCTCATTTTCTACTACTCTAGAAAGATAGAGCAACCACCTGGGACTTTCCCATAATTCTCCCGCTGTCATGCAGCTGCTGATGACTACTTTTCACCATCAACCTACCAATTATATACGTGTCGTCACGTGACGGAGGGATGTCCTCTTCCCTTACCGATACGGATAGTGTCCAACATCCCTATAGGTTGAGGGTGCAATCTCCTTTCTTCCTACGCTTAAATAACATTCGTATCTTCGTTCTGCCTCTTAACACAATTGAAAAAAGCCCTCTAAAGTGCTCTTTACAGATAAGATTAGAATTATTCTTGACCTCTAAGTACACTTGGTATTTACATCTCTGGTGATGGCTTCTTTAAGTGAGCATCTTCGTTACGTCCTCTTGACGTATACGGGAGTGGTGTTACGTTTATTTATTCGGCGTAACCGAGATGTACATTTCAAAACATCATTGTTTACCTAGCAGATGTCAAGGGTATTATAACAACGATCGCATTCCCCATTTCTCACAAAACTAACGCCTAATCTCTGACGCAGGTGTTCCCAATAGAACAGATCAATTTGGTAAGGAATTTCTATTATCTAGCACCTGCTACTCTCTACCGTCAGTACTGACAAATAGGGGCCATTCCATCTCTGTTTCTGCCATTAGAAGTACATTGGACAAAATCAATGGATACTTCCAATCTCTTTCGATGCTCTGTCTCTCGCAGTCCTTATCCGGAGGATGGAGAGCAGAGACCAATTTACATAACATAAACAAGAAGTAACCGACAAAATTTGGACTGCAGGGGTTTGGAACCGGCTCGAGTAAGGGGTGCTCTACACCTACGTCACACAGGATAATTCTATGAGTCACAATTGAGCTTGGGGCGACATCTATTTTTGATGTTAAACAATTTATTGTGACCACAGGAAAGCAAAGATTGCCTCTGGGAGGCTGTCAATACAGGATGTAGTCGCTTTGTTAGAATTCTAACATCAATTAAGGCTATCGAATTATGTTTAATCCATCAGAATCTTCTATTTTTAAACTATTTTTACATTAAAAATATAAAAATTCTTAAGATAATTCGACATTAACCGAGGTAACATCTTCGATAATTTGTTTAAATTAAAATTATTAATAATTATCAATATTTTAAAACGGGATTCTCGTATATTTAACATTAATAAATTAATGCTTACAGCAGGCTTTAACGTTGGAGAAATGCAAAGAAAAACTCGATTAAAAATCAATTTTATCATTTTTAAATTCGATTTTCCAACATTTAATTCTAATTAACCTTCAAAATTAGGTTAAAAAATCAATTAATAACTGGAAAACTTACCAAGATTTCTGATGATTTGTCACCTTCTAACCTCTTGAAGCCATCGTTTAATATTGTTGAGAGGAAGATTAATAATTGCAACACATTGTATCCTTCAAGAAATGATAATCAACTAATGCAGATGGTCTCATAATTGTTCACATCCGGAGTTCTATAAGCATCCAGTAACTTATCTGATAGAGTTATAATGGAAACGTGGAAAAAGATGGAGAATATGCAATTAAATAAAACTCAAAATGGCAGAATAATTGTCAGAAATCGAAGGGGGAAAAAACACTAATAAATGTCCTGTACTCGTAATTACACATCTCTTTAAATANCGCAATTCTTATAGAAGTATTAGAAAAATATATAAAAATAAAATTCGATTCTTCAGATTGGTAAATAAATTTAGTTCTACAAGTTAGGGTAATTTTATTTGATAGAAAAGGAACAAAATAAAATCGAATAGAGAAGAGTGTTTCATAAAGAATTCAATTGGTAAAGTACGTGTGTATACACAAGGATAGGGATAATACAATTGTTTTATTATCGTATTTATATATATATATGACACTAAAAAAGGGGTGAATTTTATGTAAATAAAGTCGAAATATTTTTGTTTTGTCTTTTCCTCTAGCTAAACTACTACAGTACTTTTTTTTTCCTTGACTTTCCTCTGTTGGACAGAAGACCCCCTTAAGGGATTTACAGTACAAACCTATTACACGCATGGAGAAACTAAAGCCATTCCTTCTCTATGGCAACTAGTAAAGAAGGAAAAAAAAAGGGGTAAGGTTGAAGGGTAGATCCTATCTATCTGTATTTTTATTTTTTATTTTGTTCTCTGGACAAATCCTTCTGGAATAGCCTTGTTTTATTCTGTGCAAAATAGAATCAGTAATTGATAGAAGACGTTGGATAAACAAAAGTGTGATAAGCACGTCTTATCTATGGTAAAATACG
>NW_019390103.1:0-1173 GCF_000671375.1 Centruroides sculpturatus
TAAAAAGTAATTTATTGTTAAATGTATTAGATAGTTGTAAGTAATCGTATATAAAAGAAAAAATCGAAATGTGATATAAATCAGAAAATTTAGTTTTAGACAGCAATTCATAAAATACATTCGATAGGTGAAGCATATTTATGAGGTTAAACGGTGTTTTATATTATAAAGTTACCGATGCGTGTTTATTAATTCAATCAATACAACAATATAGAAAAAATCCTACAGGATTTTATTATATATCTGTGCATCTAAAATATCAAATGCTTTCAAACCTTAATTTTCATCTGTTATTGCATGATAAATTGAATTATAAAACCACATATATCTTGATATATTTGGTATTTTTCATAATTCTTTTATTTACTTTCGACACAGTCTGGTCCAAAAGACAGTTAACTGTGTGTTGTTAGGTCTGTCCTAGTATACTTGTAAATATAAATCATAAACTGAGGGTAAAACAATTGTTTTTTGTAAGTAATAAGATTTTGTAAGTAATAAAATATTTAAATAATATAGCAATTTAGTTTTTATAATATTAACATGACCTTTGTCTCTCTTTAGGTAAATTGTGTTAACATTTTAAATTTTAAAACTAGAGAAATTCTATTTAAATTGAAAACCGAGAGGAAAAAATAACAATAAATAAAAATATACTGTTCATAATTTTCTGCAAAAATACTATTTTATTCAAAACTACTCCAAGATTAACGTTGTCGAACAAAATGTAAATTATAATTTTATTTTAAAAATTACTCAATTATCGTAAAAAGAGATTTTAATAGCATTTATTGATATAAAAAAGCATTATTGTTTACAATAGGCTAAACAAGTTATTGCTGCGTTTGATATTTCATATAATATTCTTTTATATATAGTATAATACTTAGCTTAAAATTATCACCAGCGTTTTTTCGTTACGAAGAAAATAAAAACGACAACGACGATACCTGGAATAAATGAATCGTCACAAAAGTTTTTAAACAAGTGGGTGGAAAAAGCTAGCGGAGAACAAAGTTTTGATATAAAAACCAGGTTGACCTAGTTTTTATATTTATTAATTTATTTGAATAAAATGTCCAAAACATTTAAATGATGATGTAATATTAGATCTACTTTTTAACAAAATTAATATGTCGATCTGATTCTAGTGTCCTTTTAGAACCTACTTTA
>NW_019390103.1:1337-3636 GCF_000671375.1 Centruroides sculpturatus
ATATATATAGTTTAATATTTTTGCTTCTATCCATATCCGTTTTCTTGATTTAAGGCAATTTTTCTCAACCTTCGTGAATTCACTTTCATGAAAGTTGAAAAAACAATTTGCTGAATCGCTGATGATTTATGATATTCTTACCATCTCCCTAATATACCTCATTAACCTCATTAACCTCACAAAAAGACAGCATGGATTAACCGACCTGAAAGAAAATATGCAATACTCAGCATGTTAAGAACTTTAAGAACTAAACAATGTTGTTGCAAAAATTTAGAACCTAAAACAAGTCCTTCTCAATGTGATTCCAGTAAGTCTAGGTTTTGTTTTAGGTTACGCTTGACTTTATAGAACGATAAATATCAAACTGCAAGATGAGACAGTCAACAGTAGAGAATTTCTAAAAAATAATGCATGTGTTCTGATTGTAGGAAAAATCTACGATATTATTCATTTCCAAAACATATTTTAAACCGATGGCTATACAATTAATTTGTCATGACTTTCTGTAGAGTTAAGAAATATAATTCTGTACAGTTTTACATTTATGTGTTTTTCTTAATATTGATACAAATTTACTACAGTGAGAACATGTCATTTTCCAAATTAATTTACAATAAATATTCGAAATATTTACAATTTTATATCGCTTTAATTGTGAGCTCTGCGAAATTTCGTAAGAGTCGATAAAATTTATTTAAAAAAATATTATATATTCAAGCCGTCATCATTCATTACTGAATCAAAATAAAATTTTAATGGCATATATTAATGTAACGAGAATGGTTAGTTAATAATAAATATTTTAATGGCATATATTAATGTAACGAGAATGGTTAGTTAATAATAAATTTAAATCTTTAACTATTTATCGAGCTTTAATTTGCTTATAAAATTTATGATTTTTGATAAAAACAAATTATTGGTGGCTCCTATTGATAAGGATAAGGATATCACATGGTAATAGTCAGTATACTAATAAGGATAATACCATCACAGATTTTGACGTCTTTTAATTAAATCAAAGTGATATTATTTCACACAGATTTATTTATGCAAAACTATTCTATACTTGGTTCTCTGTAATTACATTTAAATCTTAGAAACATTAATTAATGTATATATATTTTATGATGAGGGCTGGTGAGGGGTCTGTGCGAAAAGAATTTTAAAACTTGATTTTGGGCAATTAAGAATTATTTTATAAAAAATTTAGTCTAATTTTGTTTCAGTCATTCCCTAGTGTGATAAGCCCTCCAATTTATTATAGCCGTATTTATTAGGCTAATCAATTTATACTCAATTTATGTTGTGAGTTAGAAGCGTTATTTAATAACAATATCTATTTTATCTTACATAATTAAGAATGTTACCGAGTAATTTTTTAAAGTTAATTTTTTACATTGATATAAATGAACGTTAGGTATTTTGTTAGAAACATTCACTATTACTGATATTTGATATAACTGTGAATAAAAGTTTTTAAATATTAATTAATTATAACTGCGTATTTTATATATTTTACACGGAATAAAATTACAGCATTAATATAATGTCAGATAAACATTAGGCCTACATGAAACATAATTAAGATTGATCTAATTATTTTAATAAAATTCTTTGTTGATATTCTTTATAATTATATAAAGTTTAATTAAAAGTTTCCTAAAATAATTAATAAATTTCATAGGGAATTATTATTGTTATTATTATTACGAAAGATAAAGTTGCAAATAAACAAACATAAAATATTTTTTTCTGATTTACTAAGTAATGGTATATGCAATGAAACTAAGACTTTAACAATGAATTTTGTATTAAAACTTTCTTAAATATTTTAATAAATGTGTAGTAAAATAAGAAAATATTTTATTTATGTTAAATTTAATTTAATAGCATAAACGAAATCGAACTTACTAATATTTTTAAATAATCGAAAAAACTGATTTGCAGATTTGTTTTAACCTGCAACATTTAATAAGTTGGTAATTTTCATAAATTGTTATTCGTGCAATAAGTATTAAATTAAATTTTTATTAAATCTTATTATTGCTATACAGTCGACCCCCCTATTATACGGTAGATACGTTCCGGTTTTTATGAATCCATTTTCTACGAGTCCAGCCAATCATAGCCCGGAACGTATGCAGTTTACGGACTACAGCTGTTTGAAAGGTTTCTTCCATAAAATTAATCGATTCTACACTAATTCGACTCAACATTTCCAAAATACGTATAATTTTTTCGGAATAATCCATATAAACTATGCTATAAACAAAAAATTGTAGGATTACTTACC
>NW_019390104.1:0-3788 GCF_000671375.1 Centruroides sculpturatus
TTTATTCTTACTTCCATCATATAATTCTATGTTTTATGCGTATATATTTATTTTAAAATGATTAATTCAGTTTGTTTAATAGAGAGTGGCGAATGTTTACGATAATTAAATTCTAATTAGTAATAACGAGCTGAATAACTTATTGTAATACAAGTTCACTACAATTAACAGATAAAAACATAATTCAAGCAGTATCGACTATTGCTATTACTGTAATTGTTATTTTTGTTTGTCATTTCAGGATCCAGTCAAACGTCTTCAGGAAACGGACATCACAAGACACATGTTTTTTCATGATGTCCCTTGGCCTCAATTGATTTAATTTATAAACATATTCGAAAGAAATTCTTTCTTAACATAATTTATTATTTTATTTTTCTAATTATAATGGATTTAATTTAATTATATCTATAAACAATTTAATCTAATCGTTCCAAAAAAAATTAGTTTTACTCGTTTGTTTTTGGTAGCTTCTGTATTAAATATTGTACGATAAGTCTTCGTATTGTTTGGTATATATTAAAATAATCATGTAGAATTTAAATAGGCGAATGGCGAATAGTCTGAACAAACGCAAGACGAGGTAAAGTTCTGTATTAATAACATACGTAATACAAAAGACGTATAAATAAGCAACTAATATATCTTATTCGGTTATTCAAATATTCAATAGTAGTTAATTATTGTCTTTATGTTGATGAAAAGACAAGATACATCACGTCAAAGTACTAACTGCCAATATATTTACACATAAACCAAACATACGGGGTCTGTTATTAAATTAAATCATTGTTTTATCGAATGGGCTACTAGACTACCACAGATTATCCAAGATATATTTGAGCCTCAAAATGGGCCTAAGATGTTCAATTAATTCTAAAACACAAGCCATGTGACTTCCGATCCATGCAAATTTCTTCGTTTGTGACAGTGCCAATAACGAGATGCGTACCAACGATCAGATTATTTCGAAGTGCTTTGAAGTTTCGAATTTGCTTTCGACGAACGTATCTAAAATACGATGAAAATTAATTTATTTTGATAGATCGGATTCAATTCAACATCAGACGTTCTTGATCAGAAATGTTCCTTCGTTGTTTTGAGTGCAGAGAAAAACACTCTGCCAAACAGTTGGTGGCTTAAATGCAAAAGGATATCTTCAACGTTATATCGAAGTTTACACACAGTATATATTCGCATAAATTTTTTCAAGATTTTTGCTAATTTTAATTTTTGAATTTTGGTATTCAGCTTTACTGTTGTTGATCACGCGATCGCAATGAGGTAATTTTCTGATTGGACCAACTAGCTATACAATTATGTTAAATTAACTTTCTATAGACTTATTGGTTCAGCTACTGTGAGAGCTTTTTGCAATTTTTAGGTTTTCATTGGCGACGTCTTAGAAAAGATATTGTACAGTGGTTGGCTGCCATAATAGAGAGTTTTTTATAAATAGTTTGAAGCTGTATGAGATATACACGAAAACGATGCATCGAGATTATCCATGTATTAAATTGTTCCAATTACATTCATTTTCTCGGGATGAAAATTTAAGAAAAAAACTGGTAAGCAGCCATGCACGTACATCCAGCTATATAAATAACTTTTCCATTATTAGACACACAAGTCCATACGGAATGATGACTTGCACACAGGGTTTGTGATGGCTCTACATTTGTCTTAAAGACATAAATATTTTGTGTCTTTAAGACAAATGTAATTTAATTAAAATTTTATTTACGTTGTACTTAAAAAATAATTATAAGAGTTCTGACTCTTATAATTATCAAAAATTACTTAAATATAAGCTTTAATTTTAATAAGATATTTAAATATAACTGGATATTTCAAAGGTGCATTGTCTCGTGTCATTATTTTACGATTTTATAATTTCGATTGATAAAAATAAATTAGAAAATGAAGAAATCGTGCAAAAATCCAAAAATTTTGCATCAGATCAATTCTGAATATATTGGACTATATTTAAACGGCAATAGGCCTTGCATATATTTACTGATAGATAATAACAGTGGAGTGTTAGTAAAATTACAAAAGCCAATTATGCCAATTATTTTCTAGGAACAAAAAAAAAAAAAATAGGATTTAGGTTTTCCTTATTTTAAATTTTTATCAGTTTTAAAAAATATATCCCCACTATCCATGTTGCACGCTTTATTTCTTTACATTACAAAAACACTTAAACTTGTGTAAAACGAATGAAAATACTCTCTTTATAATTTAAAATATAATAACCCTTACAATTACTAGCAAAGTGGCCGTCAGGAACGAATTTCAATTAGGAAGTTCAAAATCAATTATATTCTCAATTCTACAGTTCTGCAGTTCTGTAGATGTTGTAGTATGTTAATGGCGGCGCGACAGTACGAGAAAATACACGAACTTTCTCTGGAAACATGTGGATAATCCGTGCAGAGTTGGCACTTGTGTAGGTTCATTTTAATGTACTATAATGGAAATTTATAAGACAAAACCTCGTTTTTTCTTGATTTGTAATGAAAAATTTTTAATAAATATAAATATGTAATAGAAGAAAATGGTGCTGATATAATTATTGATAACTAAATTAACCATATTCGCCCCTTTCCAAGACAAAATAAGCAATTTTGTCCCAGCATTGTGACTAAGTCACAATGCCAGGAGGAAATTTTTAATCATATTTGTAATTTATTTAATTTAAAATTTAAAAGACAGAGTCAGAAACCCCAAAATCGAAATTTTGTCAAAAAATCGAAATTTTTAGCATTAAGTTGAGTCACGACGCAACAATAGAATTTCGACAATTGTCTGTCGCTTTGTTCCAATGCGATTGTTTCGAGTATTTTCGGAGTTTTGCTATAATTTTTTCGATTATTTTCGATAGGTTTAGTCCCTGATCTTTCTAGCTTTAGGTATTTTTAACATTGTTAGGTACTAAATCACAATTAGCAGCGATAACTTTCCCATAACGAATATTTCGATAACAATCGTTGTGTGGTTTCTTCAAAAAGAAGAATCGAGCCTTTGACTTTGTTTTGGAAAACTGCATTCAATCTTATCGTTGTTAATTTTTGTCAATCGAATCGAATTGTTAAAGCAAACTCGAATAATAAATTCTGTTGTTTCCCGTTATAATTTTGTGTGTGTACATTACATATGCGTACACATTACATCCCATAGGACATTATTATAATTAATCTGACCTTTAATGAATTATAATAAATGAGTTCATTCGTCATTAATTTCTTCTAGAATATTTTCATTATTTTTAATGACAATCAACAGAATAGCATAACTTTNTTTTAATGACGAATGAATTATAATAAATGAGTTCATTCGTCATTAATTTCTTCTAGAATATTTTCATTATTTTTAATGACAATCAACAGAATAGCATAACTTTTATAAACCATAGAACTGTTATTATTATAATATATTTAATACATAATAATTGAATGAATAAATTTAACGTTTTCGTTTATTATTCCATTACAACTTTATATTCATTCGTGATTAGAAATTTTCTTATACAGTAGACCCCCCTATAACGCTGAGATACGTTCCACGCTAATCGAATTTTACGTTGTAGGAATGATTAAAAACATGAGCCAATCGCAGCCCGATAGGTGTGAACTTTACGGTAAGGACTAAGGCTGTTTGAAAGGTTTTCTTATATAAAATTAACCGATTCTAGACTAATTCCACTCAGCATTTCCAAAACACGTATAATTTTTTGGGAATAATCTGTATAAACTATGCTATAAACAAAAAATTATAGGATTACTTAC
>NW_019390105.1:0-3626 GCF_000671375.1 Centruroides sculpturatus
TAAAGTATTTTTTTTACTGCTTTTAGGAAGTAGTTGTTCGGGTTTTGATTATTTTGTTAATAAAAGGTATTGTATAAGAACAATAACTGTCCAAACCGAACATATGTCAAAGGAAAATTGAAGATAAAAATTGATTTTATATAAATGGTTGCGATCTATAAAAACCCGTTTCCTGCAACAAATCCGATTTTTTTCTTTGTTTTCTCTTCTTGAAGATAAAAAAAAAGTCAAGAAGTTATCCTCGCTGTTTACTTAAAACTGTTCGAAAAATTTTAAACTTTTATATACTGTTTTATAAGTTTTATATATTTAAATGTAAAAGCATATCTGTTAGGTAAATCAGTCAATAAGTCATAAATCAGAATCGTAAATTTTTATATTAAGTTTACAAGATTCTACAGAGATTTAAAGTAAACAGAAGGTTCGATATCATTTATTCAACTTTCTAGTTTCAAAATTTTTAAATTGTCTGAATTAAAATGATTCAGTCACTTCGATAGATGGAAGTCAAATCTACAAACAAATAATAATAATACAGTAGTAGACTTCGTTAACTATTAGGGAAATCTTTAAAAAATATTAACAGAATAATAAAATAACGTTTTAAAGTTTATTATTTATTATAAATAATTTTAAAAACTAAACTCTAATTTTTATAATTTTACGCGAATTTTTAAAAGATTTTGTTTTAATTCACATTGTAGGACATCAAGACACTAAAAATCATGTTAGTTACGATTTTTGTAACTATTTATATGAGATTTAGTGCCTAGATGCCCTTAGCTCTAATTATGACACCTTTTAATCCCGACTGAACGTTAGACTAAACAGTAGATGTCTCTGTTATTTGAATCATCAGATGGCCGAGTAGATAAAACTACCGAACACTGGTAGTTGGTGGCGGGTTGATGCCTCACCAAAAGTCTGACCATGTACTTTGAAGTGTCGAGAAATGCAAAAATATTCGGGGGTTTTCTGTATGTATGAATGTTAGTGTGATGAGGGGCATGATTTTTTTTCACCCAGTTAGAAGATTTAATAAAATTATAAATTTAATAATGGAAATCTTAATTTTTAGGATAAATGAATATATGAATAATAAACATACATTTCTAAGTTATCTTTAATAATAATCCTATAATGACGGCTGGAGGATCCGGGTTCGAGTCCGGAAAGTCGAAAAATTCCATGTATTTTTGGGAGTGGTCTGTCGCCACCTTTGTCGGATTGGCCAAACCAACAATGTACTGTACTCGAAGAAAGTCCTCTTAGTTTTCGTATGGAAAAAATAAAAAATAAATTAGTAATAATAATTCTATAAATATGTTAATTTTTGTGAAAATGAATAAACGAACTTATCTTAAAATATGATTTCTAATTAATTAAAATAAAGTTCTAAATTTGTGAAAATTTAGTGTAAATTACTCATCAGTTAAAGTATTTTTTACATTAATTTTTTATACGTATCTAACGAGTTTTTAATCATTTATAAATTTTATTTTTGTAACAAATTACTTAAAAGTTAAATATTTTATTTTTTTTCTATCAAATTTTTTTGATAAACGATCGAAAAAAATACATTAAAAAAAGGATTGTCATAAACAGTTTCTCCATTTACTCGATTGAAAAAAACCAGATGTAATGATAAATATAAACTTCTTGAAAAGCCGTCATTATCAGCTTATTTCATTCATGTTTTTCTTTGAATTTTCTTTGAATTTACTTCAATAATATTAAGCAAATGCTGTTCTACTTCGAGTTCGTTTAACTTTCTTCTTTGCTCTAGAAAGTTCAACATTATACTTTAAAATAATTATTTCGATAATAATTTTTTTTAAAGTTTTGTTTCGTTGAATTTAAACATGTAAGTAAAAAAGCAAAAATAAATTTTTCCTGTTTTATGAAATGAGAAAAGGAAGGAAATATTGTTTTTTTTTAAAAGACATTNAATGGGCTTACTAAAAGAGATCCTCTTAATGACTACAGGGCGGAAAGAGTTAAAAAAAAGTAGTACAAACAATATGAATTATTTTCATTGAAGACACAAATAATAATGGATTTTGTGTCAATAGTTTTAAGATAGGATGAAAAAATACTTGTTTATATCCATTGTTTTTTAACTGGACAAACCATAATTGCTCATATCTGTTACTTTTGTGTCACTAGTTTTAAGACACCAATGACATAAAATAATTGTTCTGAGTTCTACTTTTTTATCGGCATTTTAAAACCATTATTGGAAGTGAACAATTATAAAAATAGTAATAAATGTCCGTGTTCTTGATTGACACTAATATATAATTATTTTTTTAAATAATAATTTTATTAATAAAGGAATGTAAAAATAAAAAAAAATCTATTATGAAATAATCTTAAAATATTGATTTTTAATTTTCTAATTAAGTAAAATGTTAATTTATCAATTAAATTAATTAAAGTTTAATTAAATTCTGTACAATTTAAGATTTTTTACATTAATATTTATTATTATTATTATATTACAAACGTCAAAGCTAACTGTTATTAATTATCTAAGGAAATGGTTAGAAAATTGTCAGAACATTTATAATTTTTCTACAAATTATTATAAATTAAGTATTAAATATTTTCATTTAAATGTACAAAATAAAGTTTATTATATTAAAATGTAATTCTCATTATAAACATAATAATAAGGATTTATGAAGGTTGGCACGTTGAAGTTATACGTTTATATTATGAAAAATGGCTTCCTTTCGTTGTTGAAAGTTAAAATTCTTGATGAACAACTAGCTTTATAATAGTAATTCGGTAAAAGATTCTCCAGGATTTATTCTTTTTTTTGTAAAATATAGTTAAAACTTATAATAAAAGTACTATTTTCACGGAAAAATCGATATCGAGTTTTGATTGATTTTCAATTTTGAGGTATTTCTAACACGATTTCATTGTTTACTAGATGTATCGATCAAAAATGTATCGAATAATATACCTAAAAAACAGCAATAAAACTATTTCGAGATCAAAAATTTGTCATATTCATGTGACTAAACATCACATTGATTACATTTACCGATTTCAGGAACGATCCAACAGAAATGAAGATATTGACATTTTGCTTTATTGTTCCTTTTGCGTCACAAACAATCTTCGACGAGTCATTTCATGTTGTATTTTTCCCCTTTTTGGAAAATTATATATTCCATTCTTTGGTTTGATTTTGATGAGATACGTCAACGCAGAACGTGGACTATCTACGAAGGGAGAGGGCTTTCTATGGGAAACTGGCCCCTATTTAGGTGTCATTAAAGTGAAGAAACCCAAGACAACTAACTCTACGTGGCCGCTGATCAGGCGCAACTACAGTTCAGTGGTTTTATCCACTTGGTCACTGATGGACCTAATAGGGCTTTTTTCTGTCTAAGTCCTGCCACTTTTAAGGGTTTCGGATTCGAACCCAAAACCCCGAGTGGCAGAACTTTACCTCTTTTGATATTAACATTATTTTCTGGGAAAGAGAAAGATAAAAAATGTCGAAAATTACATTTGTACAATATTTTACTCGAATACAATTTTTTTTTCTTTATTTTTTAACTTTAAATTTCATTTAAATATCAGGTATACATTTAATTACATTTAATTTTTAG
>NW_019390106.1:0-3631 GCF_000671375.1 Centruroides sculpturatus
GTCTGTAGAAGTAATTTTTTAAAATATCCTTTCTCATGATAAAGTTCTAATACTTATTATTATAATCTAGACATGTTAATCCTTAAATATACTTGTATATTGGGCCATAAGTATATATAGTGGTGGCCCAAAACTCCTTGACCTCTTTCAATGCGGCCCAGAGAAACAAAAAGGTTGGACACCCCTGGTTTAATCCTATGTCCATCAATTAAAAACCGCATTCCAACTCATTTGTTTGCAGAAAATAGTTCCTCGTTATTTATAAAATCATTAATGAAATACAGGTCACTTAGCAATGATTATAAATGTAGTTATTTAATATTTGTTAAATTGTTATTGTTAATGAATATTACATTCTGAATCATTAAAAATAAACTTTTTCCAGTCATGCACATTATAATGTTTTGGTTTTGTTTTCCATTCATCATGTATTAAGGCAAATATGGTTGTTTGACTTAATACGTGCATTTCATTTATAATTAAACAAAATAAAATTAGAATTGTATTAATAAATCTAATTTTCTTTATTTTGATCTTTGAAGTCACACCTCGTCCTATATACGAGATTGTCTTATACCCGAGTAAATATAGTATATGATATATCACTTTTAGGCCTCTTTTTATACCTTAATGAATTTAACCATATATAAGAACATTTTTTATAATGTTTATTGCACAGATAATACACATACAATAGCTTTAAAAATAAAAATATACATTATTGTACTTCTATTTTAATATGAATCATATTGAAGTTAAATGATAAAAAGCAATGAAAAAACAAATAATTTTGTAATACCTGTTTATTGTTTATAACTTTTCTTACATTGTAATTCATAAAAGGTTTAAAACAATATATATATATATATAGTTTTAAACCTTTTATGAATTACAGTATAAGATAAGTAGCATATTCACTTACAGGTTTGTCTTGGATAGTGAAGAATGTCAGTTAATTATGGGGTTCTAATGTATGTATATATATATATATTGAAAAAGATTCACGGCTACACCTATTTGAAATTTAATAAGGATTTCTTGCAATAGCATCTATATTTGCATATTGCATGGTAAGCGAAGGTTGCGGATTCAAGCCCCATCCCAGGCCAGTTCTTTCCCTCCATATGATTCTAAATTATTTAAATTATAATTATTATCTTAGATAAGATATGGTGCCGAATGTCTATCTCTAGTAGCAAATTACTTAGTATTAATTATTAAAAATAACAGATTTGTAGCCTGAGTATTTAAGGCAATCGTTTGGCTATACATCTATATTTCTTTGTGCACATAATTTTATTATCCAATATGAACTTCAGTCAAAAACTATCCAAATTGTGGACACTTAATGAGTGAAAGGTCACAAAATTGGTTTCTCGGATTAAAGAAATACATAAAATTAACCTGGTGGTCATATGAAATTTTCTTGATGATTTTATTTCAGAATCCTGATTGATCTATGAACAAAAAGTGAGCTTGGTATAGGAATAGCATATTTTGTACTATATTTGTTCAATTTTCAGAATTCAAATATAATTTACAATTTGATCTTCTCTGAATGTTTATAAAATTAATTAAGTATATTCTAATTATTAAAATATTTAGTAGTTGGTAACATCACTTACTTCTATACCATATATTTCAAATTCATTAAATTCTAGTTTAATTAAAATCCAACAAACAGATTTAGTTCTGTAATATATTCTAAAATAAACTATCTAATAAAAAAAAAGTTTCAAAAATTTTGTAAATCAATAGAAATACATACTTATTACATCTATATTGTTAAGTTTTACAAGAAGCTTAGAAAATTTCCTTTCCATTACCATATTTGCCCCAATTTCAAACTACAGAATGTAAAAATATCTCACAAAAATATTTAGATGTGAAGCTTTACCTTTGAAACTCTAGTTTGAAGTTTATTCCAAACAATTCTGATATTTTTTCAATTTCAAATCACTCACTTTTATTCACAAGACATAACACATAACAAAACTCACATAAAGCACAAAATTATATATAAATTTCTTAATTGAAATTGATAAAGAAACAAAAAATATTACCTGTTCAATCTCCTTTTGAATCATGTCAGGTTTTAACTTGCATTTCAAAAAGTTATCATTAGTTAATATTAAATATTAAAAAAAAAATAGTTCAATATAATATCAAACATGTTTCCTACAAAAAAAAAATGTTCGACTGTTATATGCAAACCCAAAAATTTTGTGCTTTG
The DNA here is from genome assembly GCF_000671375.1 of Centruroides sculpturatus. NCBI lineage: Eukaryota > Metazoa > Arthropoda > Arachnida > Scorpiones > Buthidae > Centruroides > Centruroides sculpturatus. Next base: position 2,234 of record NW_019390106.1, read on the forward strand.
TTATAAAATGTTTTCAGTGGGAAACAATGTATGATAACAGAAATTAGTGAACTATCTTTTAAATTAAAAAACCCTATCAATCTTTCAACTGTTACTAAGCAACATAAATCAACATGCTAAGCTTTTTATACACTATTTAAAATATTAAATGCTTTAATTATGCTTGCGTACTTCCTTCATATTTGCAGGTGCTAATCGTCTGGCGTGCATGGAAACTCCACAGTCCCACATGACTAAATCAGGACTCTCTCTTCCATTCGAATCCTAGCATGTAAATAACTAGGAGTGTACTGAGCACGAGAACATGACTGAAGAATTTCCATTTAAAAATATTTTTTTTTTGATAAAATAAAAATATTTTACATACATTACTTACATTTTCTTGCATATTGTTAAATTCAAACCAATTTTATTTATTATTATTTAAATTTTTACAATTTTTAATATTCAGCACTTCCTTGTTACAGCTTAACGAGGTTAGTTTGTATAATTAATTTATATCTATCTATCCATTTTCCCTAAATATTATTTGAAATTCTCTATTATATTAAATATAATTTTCTGAATTTATAATTTTTTTTTTCAAATCTTTGTTATTATTATAAAATAAATCTTATGTAATAATGATACAATTATAATGAATAAATAAATAAATTTAATCTATACTATAAAAGTTATAAACAGTAAAAAATATATTTTTATGTTAGAAATTTTAATAACGAGTCATGTTTAAAATATGTCTANAACTCTTGTAATAATATGGGAGACGAATCATCTTGATGGAAAGTTAATAAATCTTTTCAAAACTCTTTTAAATATTATATTTATAAGATAAAAATGTATCCTTGCCGCTTCTTGTTCTTTGCCAAATACTATATTGAAGCTCTTAAATATCCTTCGGTTAAAGAATATTTTGGCAAAGAATCAAATGTTAAGGAATAAATACACAATATTTTCATTGTAAGTGCCAATAACATTATTTCTGTCAAATTTACCCAATATTTTAACATCAGTTGAAAAATAAAATCTAAGCAAAAGAAATTGGTAAATAAGACGTACATATAAACAAATTTAAATTTAAGAATGTATCCTATTAAATTGAAGAAGCTTGAAAATTGAAGACATTATCAAATCTGTGCTATCAAGACTGAAAATTTCACAAACAGAAAAAAGATAATGGTTTATCATAAGAAATAGCCTATCTGATATTTTAAATACAGCAGTTCTTCAAAGTGTCTAAATTTATAGATGTACTATATCTGTTCACAAATGCAATCTTATAACTAGAACATTTGTAGCATTTGATTAAAAAAAATATGAAAAAAATTTCAAAACAAAGAAACAAACTCGTGGAAAAGGATAAAAACTTATTACTAAATTTAAAAATCTGAATTTTTG
>NW_019390107.1:0-3624 GCF_000671375.1 Centruroides sculpturatus
CATTAAATATGATTTTATCATTTATCATTTAATAATAAAAAATGGATACTTTTCAGAAATAAAATTAATAAAGATTGTTATTATTTTAAAAAATTTCCGAAAGAAAAAAAATTATGAATTTGACGTATGATTGATTACAGCTTGAATTAAAAATTATAATTTTCGCCAAAATTAATATGTCCTCCTGATAATACGTCATTTTTTTAATTGGACTATTTTCCCTATCGATTTGATTCTTCATCTAGTGGATCTTTCGGATTATAGTAGATTATATATGCCATTATTATCTTTAAAATCTTTATGTTCGTATTCGAAACCCAAGATCAAGTGTCACAATCAGAAATTAGCCAATAAACGTTGGCATTCTTAACCAATTAAAAGCCAATTTTTTTTAAGTTCTGGTCGTAGATCGCAATATAGATAGCAAATCATTTTTAAAAGTAAAATTTGTTATTCTTGATGAAGAAGGTGGTGATAATGATAATTTATAAATGAATATTATTAATAAAACATTTCGTTTAATGTGAATCTTTCTATACAAAATCTTTTCGTAAATGTTGCAGCTTAAAAATAAATTAATCGAAAATACTGTAATGTTTCTTTGAAATTAATCAAGTGTAATTTATTAATATTATATTGTAAATCTACATAAATATACACATATAATAGGCTCTTTAGATCACATTCGTTAATTAAAAATTTAAATTATAAATTTTATAAATCTTTTATATTTTACTTTGAAATTAACATAAGAACAAATGCTGTAATGACAAAAATTAATTATTATTTTATTCTTTTAATGAGAATTCTCATAATTAATGACTTCAAAATCGTGCTAAATTGTTAAATCTCGGTCTTTATATAGGCTCAATATATTTATTTAAAATCGGGAACCTTATTTATTTAATAATATAGATTTTGTTTATTATTATATATATTTATATTATTAAATATATAAATTATTAATNCATTCTTAACCAATTAAAAGCCAATTTTTTTTAAGTTCTGGTCGTAGATCGCAATATAGATAGCAAATCATTTTTAAAAGTAAAATTTGTTATTCTTGATGAAGAAGGTGGTGATAATGATAATTTATAAATGAATATTATTAATAAAACATTTCGTTTAATGTGAATCTTTCTATACAAAATCTTTTCGTAAATGTTGCAGCTTAAAAATAAATTAATCGAAAATACTGTAATGTTTCTTTGAAATTAATCAAGTGTAATTTATTAATATTATATTGTAAATCTACATAAATATACACATATAATAGGCTCTTTAGATCACATTCGTTAATTAAAAATTTAAATTATAAATTTTATAAATCTTTTATATTTTACTTTGAAATTAACATAAGAACAAATGCTGTAATGACAAAAATTAATTATTATTTTATTCTTTTAATGAGAATTCTCATAATTAATGACTTCAAAATCGTGCTAAATTGTTAAATCTCGGTCTTTATATAGGCTCAATATATTTATTTAAAATCGGGAACCTTATTTATTTAATAATATAGATTTTGTTTATTATTATATATATTTATATTATTAAATATATAAATTATATATTTAATAATTTAACAATATGTAAATGATGATATTTAACAAGTTTGAATAATCGATAGTTTTTCTGCATCTTTCCCCGCCACTCTTTAATTCATTTCGCGACAAGACGACCTTAAGATGATTTAATTATAATTAAGAAACTGCTGCTACTTCATTACGATAGGATAAATGTTCAATGAAGGATGTTACTCGTGAAGGATGCCGATTTTGAATTCGAATCGTTATGATTTTTCACGGGAAGTTGCAGTCAAAACGTCGTTTATCACCCCTCGACCATGCTGACCGGCTTTATTGTGGGTCAACTCCTCTCGTAATGGGAAAATTGAGAGTGGCTACGGTCTACAATTGCTGGTAGCTTATTATGCCTAATATATCAAACAAAATCACTATTACTGTAAATAAAATATATTATCGATCATAATATGCTTTCCAATATCCAATTCCGATCTCTCATATACTTAGTTAAAAACGTAAACATTTATTGCTCTAAACATTAAATATTTATAATTTTATTATTATATATTTTATAATAATTAATTAATATGATCATAAGAAAGCATTTGCATGTACTCAGCTGTATATTAGTTTATAAAGATAATACTATTTTTTTAAAATTATATAAACATTTTAGTAAAAAGGTAAATAGTGTTAATAAGATGATAAAAATTATTCCTAATTTTCAAGATAAAATATATTAATAACATTTTAATTAATTTAAATTGTATTCTTTTTTAATTGAATGGTTAATTAATAAATTATTAAAGCATTTGAAAATGCAATATAAAGAAATCAAAACTGTGGTTTTTCTTTATTTTCTTTTTATGATTTAAATTAAAATAAAAAAAATCAGCATAATTTTTCTTCTAATTTTTTTTTCTATAGATTATTTTTAAAATATTAAATTTAATTTATAACATTTTATTTAGCCTGTCTTAACATTTATATAAGTTATATTGACTTATATAGGTATGTCTAGTCAATAAATTACAGAAGTACTTATACTTTATTAAATGCAACGAGTTTATTACAAAATCTAACCAATTGTTAACTAAATTTAAAAACTTTCAAGAACTTTCAATAAGAACTTATTTAATTTTCCGTTAAGTTTAGTTGAAAGCAACATTATAGAAATAATAAAATGTAAATAACCAAAGATGATATATTAGGACTATAATTAATAAATAGTTTTATCTAAATATCAATCTATTTTTTGAAATCTAGTACTGTATTATACAAAATATGATGTAACAGTAATATATACTTATAGGCTTAAATAATTTAATTAAAATTGATTAATTATATACTTTTAATATAAATATTATAAAAATGTTAATATCGAATTATTACATCATTTAGTATTAATATAAATTGATTAAAAACTTCGAACATTTTCAATATTAAATATTATGTAATTGTATGACAAAATTAATCTATTTACAAAACTATAATTGCTTAATTTTATTTAAAAAATAAATTAGAAATGATGATTAATGCTATAAAATATTTTTAAAGAATAAAACCATAGAAACTTATAGAAATATTGAATGTCTGAACGTTTAATATTCGAACATTTCAATGTTATATTCATTAGTTTTAAATTATCTACTTAATGGTTTTAAGTAGTTTTCGTATTTGATTTTTAACATTTTAATATTGTGTAGATTTATGATTTTGAGAGCTAACTATTCTGCAACTGAATTTATTCAATCGTTTCTTATCTTTTCATGGAGATTCGAATTCAGCTTCAAATAAATATTCTATTTGTCATATTTTAAGAGAGACTGTTATTTGCAAAGGAACTGACGGATAGATATCTTCTATAAAGACTACTATATGAAACGAATTTTGTTTAGAAAAGAATGAATGTTCTCATTTTTTCTCTACGTGAAGCTCAATATCAAATTAAAATCTTCTTCAGTTAAACACTAAGCATCTTTTGAATATGATATCTTATTGAATTAAATATTAAATAGGATCCTTTACATTAAAGCTTAACTATTTTATTTCTTCCAACTAAACAATAATAATGTCATCGAATAAAAAGAATAATTTT
>NW_019390108.1:0-3624 GCF_000671375.1 Centruroides sculpturatus
AAATTTTTTGGGGTTGCTCTTTTGGATTAAATCCTGGATTTCTCAGAGCAGTAAAGATAATCCTTAATATTCTCAGCCATTCGGCTGGCTTTACTGAGTAATTTATGATCAATTGCACTGTACTATATATACTATACTAATTATACTATATTGTTTTTATTCTTAAGTTAAGAAAAATAAATAAGATTTTTAAGATATCACGTATTCCTAGGATGAATTTTCCAAATTTGTGAGTTCTGACACATAATTTGCTTAGAACGAACGACTTACTTTGACTTTTATTCACAATTATTTTCGAGGAATGTTCGAGAAAATTTCACTGAATACCGTATTCTGTGTTAATATTAAGAGAAGTAATGACTTACCTGCAAATTCTGGTGCTAAATCAAGCACTATTGCAACATCTCCCGAATTATTAAAACCTGAACATCCCATTCCAACCACTAAAGAAATAATTACATTTGTACTTTCGCACCCTTGAAATGAAATTGCAAAGATGCATGCTGCCGGACCAAACATAGCTACAATATAAATATTTAATTACATAATGCCAGAAATTTTGGAATTTAATTTAAAAATTACGATATTGCGGTTCCTTACCAATTCCTTCGGAAAATTTTCTAATATTAGTTATACTTAAATAGTCACGAGATTTCATGAAATCAGCAATAAAACCACAAGTAAACATAATTATAGCATCCGCCGAATACACTAACGCACTCATTATTCCATTCTAAAACACAGATAATATACATAAATTTGGTGATATAAGACTTATGTATAGAAATCGTCATACCTTTTCGATAGGGAAGTGCTGAATGATATGTAAGTATGATGGAAATTTAGTCAATATTGTATAATAACCGAAACCCCAACAAATTTTCGTCAAAGCTACTATCCATACTGCTCTGGATGTTATAATTTGTTTCCAGGGTATATTCAACTTCTGTTTTAAGTAAACATGTATTTATGAGAGCTTAGTCAATAAAGTAACGTAACAAATGATATAACCTTCTCTCTTGAGGAGATGTTTGGTAAGCTTTCGTTAAGAAATGCCAATTCTTTGTCAGATATTCTGGGATGTTGTTGAGGTCTATCATAAATTGTGAATGTAAGACACAAAGGAAGGACAATCCCACATAAGCCTGTTGTAAATATATAGATTAGAAATGATACTGTCGCATTTCAGCATTGAAGAAACAATCGTATTATTTATGTTTACCGAAAGAGTAGAAGCTGGAAGACCATCCTTTATGTTCACAAAGATATCCTGTTGTCGTTAAACCAACAAGTGTACCGACTTGACTACCACAAAAAGAAATTGAGGATAATATGGACTTTTCGTTCTTTGGACTCCATCGTCCTAATAGTGTAAAAGATCCGTGAAGTACAAGTCCCTGTAATAAAATAATTTTTGAATAGGATGCTATAAATGAGATTTGCAATAACAATTTGTAAATTTTATTCTTACTTGTGCTAATCCGACAATGGCTTGACATAATGATATAACTGACACGCCGACATCTGCACAAAAGGGTGTCAAAATGATCAGTATTGAAGATAAACAGGAAAAAATTATGACAGTTTTCTTTGGTCCAAGTGAAAATGTAATGGATCCTCCAGCAAGTTGAGTTACCACGAAACCATAGAAATAACTTCCTAGTATTATTCCTTGAGTGGGTTGTGTCCATACGTAAGATCCCTAAAAGTAAATGTAATTAGTGGTTTATATTTAATATAATTCAAGCTTTACGAATTAAGTTATGCAGATTTTTCATTTTATAGCTAAGGTATTTCTTTCATTTTGACTTTGTTTATTCGAACCTTTTTTTTTATAATGAATTATTTGAATCGCTAACTTAGATTCAAAAGAAAATGTGTAATTTCGGTGGCTGACTTCATTAATATTTTGTACAGCTTTTAATCTGGTAAATGTTGAACCTTTAAATAGGTACTTTCGTAAGCCTTGACNATTTTGACTTTGTTTATTCGAACTTTTTTTTTTATAATGAATTATTTGAATCGCTAACTTAGATTCAAAAGAAAATGTGTAATTTCGGTGGCTGACTTCATTAATATTTTGTACAGCTTTTAATCTGGTAAATGTTGAACCTTTAAATAGGTACTTTCGTAAGCCTTGACAAAAACAAAATGAATTAAAATATAAATTTAAAATCATTATGTGAAACCGGAAAATAATTACATTTCTGTTGTAATCATCAATTTATTTAACAACAGTTATTCCGCGATTTATAAACACATTTTGTATAAAACCTTCGATATTAATCACTGATATTTGTTAGTAATTTATGCATACATTCTACTTTTAAACATTTACCTCTTTGTAAATGTATGTAGAATTTTCTTGATAGACTTTTGGACATTCTGTTGAAGACGTGGTATTATACTCGTGGATAGCTGAATGATTAACCATTGATAAAATAGCGATACTCAGTACAGATCTTTGGCAGTACGCTATTGCATGTATAAAAAATGTAGACAATACCAATACGTAACGAGCTGGAACAGGAACTGAAGTAAAAACGTTTGTATGATTTCAACAACTGAAGTTAAAATTTCAATAAATGTAAAGAATATAAATATAAGATTTCATAATTAATTCAAAGCTTCAAAGAATAATTACAACATCTACACAGAACATTATTGTTTACGTTATATTTCTATTAAAGAATCATTTCTCAAATTTAAATATAATAGAAATTTAATAAAATATTGTAACAGATGGCATTATCAAATGTTGCCTGTAAGATAAAGGAATTTTTCATGTATTGGTAGCAAATTAGTGACACTTATGGATTGCTAAATGTATTTAGTCCTAAAACTTTCATAAAATAAATAAATGACATTATCTCTCATCTTTTAATATTGATCACGTTTAAAGGAAGAGAGAAAAATAAGGCATCGCATGTGATGTTAGCTAAACTGTATATAACTGTGAAGAAAATAGGATGAGTGTTGTCACTAAGCTTTGCATGTAAACAGAAGATAATAAACGATCAATCTAGAATATAAGCTAGATAATTCACAGGGAATAGATTATTAAAGGTGAACTACGAAAAGGATATTCAAAAATTTTATTCAAAAGCATTTCAAAGCTTTTTACTACTCTACTGTATAAGTTTTATTTATATTTAAAGCAGAAGTCTGAGTGTGAACAAGTGTAGAAAGTGTTATTTCTCTAGCTGCAAAAAAAAAACACCAAATATTAACGAAAAGGAGATATTTATGAAAAATAGTTATTGCAATTTTTTTTATTTCAATAATTAATATTATTTTCGGAGTTATGCATATTTATGAATTAATTTTAAAACATTCTTACCTTTATGTATCATATTTATATCATAAGATAAAGAGATTCACTATTTGAAATGGTTAAATTAATGTTTGAATCTTTATTTCTTTACCCTATGATACTGGTTTCCTTTAAAAAATAAATTCCAGTTAGAATTTTCTTATTCTTCTTTTTCTTTTCTTATGATTCTAAAGTAATGTTGAGATCTTTTTATTTTTATAACGATGGATTTATATTCTTCTGTTGACGACTAATAATGCTTTGAAATATAAATTTTTCACGAATGATTTTCAACATATCAACACAAATGG
>NW_019390109.1:0-3625 GCF_000671375.1 Centruroides sculpturatus
AAGGTTTGTAAATAATAATAATAATAATAATAATAATAAAAAATAATATTATCTTTATTTCTTTCTTTATTGTTTGTTATTTATAGTATTTAATTGAAAATTTTTTGAAGATTTTCTATTATAATTAAAGTTTGTATACATGTAGAATAATAATGAATCACTTTTATAGCTGCTAAACGTTTAAAAGAATTGATGATTAAAGCTGCAGAAGACAAAGATGATGAAGAGAATATCTTTAATAGTCTGAGGAAAATTGGTACACTAGAACAAAATATTAACGATGATGCTATAATTATTGTTTTGAAATATTATTCAGTTGTTGCATGTAAGCCATTTTATTTGTTATTAGTAATTTAATTATTTTTTAATTTGATAAGTTACTAAATATTTTTTTTAATAGTCCTTACTTGGACAATATATTTTTTGGCACTTCATGACGACATTCGTCAGCTGAGCGTGGGATGGACTGTCCCAACTTATCCTAACTTGGGAAATATTGCATCCAGCAAAAGTGGACATGATTACTCACCAATGTGGCAATTCATTGTCCTGCTGGAAAATGCAACTCGTCACTTTCCAGCAGGACATCAGACATGCTGACGAATGCCACAGGAAATTGAGTATCACCTACATATGCTACAGGTGAAGAAAGGGGCATGTGTAGTGATGTACCAATACACTAAGTAAAACTGTTTATATTGTCTACCTTTTGACACACAAACTGTGTCTAAATTTCACACTGTTTTAAAAATAAATTTCTAAAATTTGACATAGACTTTATGGACACCCCACATACAGCATTAAAATTAAAACTGACATTCAAATACAGGTATTTACAAACAAGATTTATAATTGATGTTAAAACACTTATCTATCATCAGATATAAATCTTGCTCTTTCCTAATCAAATGAATGAAAGGGATGAAATGAATTGTTGTGTAGATTAGCTTTTTAATTAAGATATTTGCAAATAGTTATAATTTTAACCATCGGATGAAAAAAATTACGAATTACGACTAAAATATCGTCACCAGGGGGAACTTGTTTAATTAATCTACATTTTCCAGCGCTCTCTTCTCTGTAGATAAAAGGCCGAAACACCCCCGAGAAAGTACAGATGGTAACAAGAAAGACGTTCGTATAACACCAGTTCTGATTTTAGAAAATCTTTGTGTTTTTAATTGGAAATTTTTGTGTTTTTAAAAGGACTTTTTTAAACTTTTTGGCGGCTAGTAGCCTAGAAAGGAAGGCCGGTCGCCGGAAATGTATTGTCTAGAATGCAAAAAATAAAAATGATGATCCCTACTTGGGCGAACTTGTCTTCAAGTATTAAAAAATATAATTTTAACATTGTTTCTTTGTAAATAAATTTGCTAAATTTCTAAGTCACATCATTTTATGTAAAATATATCTGTATGTTTTCTTCGATACCATGAAGAAAAACTTTATAAAAATAATTAATGTTTTAAAAGAAATTTGAAAACTAAAATTTCCAATAAAGAGTCCGTGATAACGACAAAAGTAATTTTTTTTTAATATAAATTCTTTATGATATAGTCTGGTGATAGCAAACTTATGACCAGCATGATGATTTTGAAGTACCCACAATGTTTAAAAAGTATTAAGGCTTTTATAAATTATAAGAAATATGATAGATTTCAAAATTTTGCATGTGCAGCATGAAAGCGGGGTCCTAAGGTTATCCTGAAAAGTCACAAAGACAGCTAATTATGAGCCTTGGATAGAAAAATTATTATGGTATAAACAACGGAAGATTTCCTATTGAATGAAATATTTGTTTCCATTATAATCTTATCATCATCTTTACACTTATATAGCTTGTTTTCTTTTTTTAATTACACAAATTAAATATTCGGCCTGTGATTTACAGTTAGTAAATTTCAAATTCAATTCTAATCCTTCAGAAAAGGGTTTGCCATCGACATTGTAGTTGGTGTGTGTTCGTGTTCGTTCTGCCAGAAAAAGACAGTTAACTATGTTTATTTTTTACATTTTTAATAAATGTTTTCAATTACTAAAAGTTCTAAAATCAATTTAACTTGGTTTTACAGTTATTAATGGTTTATTTATATGCACAGAAATATTTCAAATGTTTCTGATAAATAAAAATATTTAACTTTGATTTTTTCATACATTTTAAACATAAGCTTTCTCATCATTTCAAATTTTATCTATCATCAAGTGAATTTTAAGATATCATAATTTCACTTAAATGTTAAATGATATTAAAAATGTACGTAATTAGTATTTGATATGCCAAACTTACTTTAAAATTTCAAAATTGTTTCACAAAATTTATTTATTTACAGAGAAGGAAACTTACCAGACATTTTACAAGCTGGAANAATAAATATAATATATCAGATTTCATTTATATTCATTAAAAAAGAGGAAGATGTTAATGAATTAATAACAATGTACATCGCTTAAATTTATTAGTGATAATTCGACAATTCTCAGTTAATAAATCGGGTATCGTCTCGACAGGCTTAGCCAAGGTGACGGTTTGTCACTCCGGGAAAGTTGGAATTGAGTCCACAAAAATATAGATTTCATAACTAATAATTTTTAAAATGCTTCGGTAGAAAGCTCAAAGACTATTGTTCCGAATGGTTAAGCATACTTACTGTCTCATAATTATATAGTCGAAGCAATAAAATATTTAAAATAGGAATTTAAAAATGAAAAAGCTTTACTGTTTACTTTATTGAGAATCAAATATCAAAATTTTAAAAATGTTTGAGATTAAAAAAGTAAAAATGTTTTATTGTGAACGAGACACTAATTTATGTTTTAGAACGGCTGAGTAGCATACAAAGAGATTACATTTAAACGAAGAGCTTGACACGTTTCTGCGTTTCAATATATTTGCAGTTTTATTTGTTTATACTGTATTCCGTTTTAACAACCTCATAATTCAGATTGAAAATCAAATAAAACAAAACAAATATTTTGCTGAATTAGCATATTAACAAAGTGTAAAAATGTTATGTGAAAAGCAGAAATCAGGAATTATTTTTGTAAATTTTTAATCATTCTCAGCTATTTAAAATTTATAATAAATATATACAGTGGCAGATTTAGGGGAATGCAGGGTACTGCTGCATCCCCTGCTGTGAGTTTTTCCCAAGTATTGTTGAGAGTACAAAATTTTGTAAGGCATATTCGTTCCTTTATGCATCCTTCTCTAAAGATTTTTGAATTTGCTATTGCATTTATGTATATAATTTATATAAATAAATTAATTTCAATGCATGGTAAATTTTACGAAATTAGTTTTTGTTATAATCAAAAACATTTATAAATTAAAGTTCTTTTTTATAAACTACACTAATATTTAAAACTATTTTATATTAAGACTGACTGATATTATAGATAATATTTGATAATGCAAATTTTTTCATTTAACTCTTTCTGCCCTGTGAGCATTGATTTTCTTTATACCTATCACGGGTTTGGCCAAGCTTGAAGTAGAGGCATCCAGCAGTGAGGGATTTGGACTCGATAGACCCTGTGAAAAATTCCCAGTGTGTCTCCTTCCCTGGAGTGGTGGGCCTGGCAGTGTCTCTCTCTCTTTCCCTGGAGTAGTGGATGCCTTAATCAC
>NW_019390110.1:0-3621 GCF_000671375.1 Centruroides sculpturatus
CTTTCAGTACCTAGTTTATAATAATGATAAAGATAAATAAATCTTTTAGTTATATTCAAGCACAATAATTTTTCAAATTATGGACACGAATGGAATGTCTTACCATATTATGACCTTATAATCATAGCAATTTCATTCATCTTTGTTATTAGTCGTTTGGGTGGAGTCAATATGAACAGTTTAGTCTGATAATCTTCAGTTCATTAGAGATTACTTAATATTGTTCTCATATCGACTCCACCCATTACAGCCCGGTCCAAATCTCTTAAAATGAATTTGATAATAAATGATTTATTTAGATCATGATTTATAAAAGTGAATCTTAATAATGACTAAGTTAATACGAATTCTAATCTTGAAAAACAATTTACTTATATTAAACTTTCATTTCTTTAGAATGATCCATTTAATTTTTTGTTTTCATATTTTTAATTTCTAGAAATTATTTAATAATCAAAATATTTAAAATTAATATTATTTTCTAGACACGAAAAAAGTTGCAAATACTGTACACAAGTGAATGACAAAATTTTTTTTTTTTCAAGAAACGACTCTAATTAATAGATATTATTCTTCCTATTGGATGAACGGTTATTATCTCGTTAAATGAATCCAGCACATTTGGTGGAGAATACTAACAAAGGTGATTATATCTAAGACGACAGAAAATATAAAGCCTATTTTGATCCGTTTGATAACTTTATTTTGCACGCAGTCATGTGGCAACGATGCATTAGCGAGATTATTCTAATGATCAGCCTACTTTCCTTCGCTTCTTAGTTGAGAGGGTAGGAAGATATTTCAAAAGGATATTTGTCACCTGTGTCGAATGTCTTGAATACATTTGAAGGTACTATACAATTAGATGTCGATCGACAAATGGGCGTGCTTGTGGACTTAACTCCACCCGTACGCTAGTAAAATGACGTTTCAACATATATGTTATACCCTTTATCTACCAGTTTTATCTTCTAGCTTTTAGTGCCCTCTTAATATCATGGTTGTTGTCGATTTGTTTCTTCTTATTACATATTATCGTACATGTGTCTGGTGAATAAATTAAGAAACTCATAAAATACAACGATAATTTATGCAGGGAAAAAATATAACATAGTCAGGAGATAAAATTTTAATTGTGTCAATGTCAGTATAGTATAATTTGATTAAATTTTAATTTTTATATACGAATATATGAGTAATCTTGGGAAATGTTTTTAATTAAATTTTATTGCTAACTTGCCGAATAGCTTTAATCTTATAGAATAATAAACTAATGTATTGTTCTATTAGATATTTTATTAAGAGATTATCATGCACATAAGTAAATTTATGCGCAAGAAAATCTCTTAATAATCTTTAAATCAAGAGAATAATTGATATTTGTTAAAATTACTTTTCTGTTAAATTAAATAATACTCTTGATATTAAAATCTATCATTACAAAATCTTCTAATTAAATAATTGTTTCAATAAAATAAAAATAAACATTTTGACTTTATCTTACGAACGAATTCATTACAAAAATCTCAAGATTATTCTGTGTGGATGTGTGAATTAAATATCAAAATAATTAGAGACAATAACTATCAAAAACTTTTATAAGAGAACTATTGTTAACTGAATATTTTATTAAAAATATGTAATTCACATCATATAAAAAGATATATTCTTCAGTTATGTGTAAATAACATTGATTAGTGTAGCTATAGGCGAAATTTATTCTGTTTTCTAAATAATATATATTATATAGACTATTTACTTATTTATTCTTCCAATATTTACTTATCAGTTCTATTTCAACAATCTTACATAGAGCTTACACTTTCAAATTATTGTTCTGATATGTTTCATAACTTATTTATTTTCTAAACCGAATAATTCGTGATATATGTTGGCATTTATTTCTGCATGTGAATATAAGGCGTGAACGTTTTGCTTCGGATGCAATGCATGAATTATTAACAAGTGCGATATGAATTTTTAAAAAAAAGTGTAGATATGAGTGGATATAATGAATTTTTTGTTACGAATCCTTATTGTGATTATTATCTTATTTGAATCTTGTTATGATTAATATTCTATTGTAATATTATCTTCCTTGTAATTCTGTATGTTTTTCATATTTTTCTTATTAGTTTTATCCAATTAAACACACACTATTGATTTATGTTATCTTTTTTCCACGCATAGATCATAATATGAACTATATCCTAAAAGTTTTTATCTATTAAAAAATAATTAATCAATCAGTATTTATTTATTTCAAGTAAGATTAATATTGAATCTTTAATTGTATCTTATAGATATTTTTATTCTTTAACAGGAAAAAAAAGCATTTTATTTGCAACTTTAATAAAATTTATTTTATTTAGTTAATTGAAATAACCAACTATTTAATGAAAATGCAACAAAACTGTGTTATTGATGTATCATAAAAGCTTAGTGAGATAAAATCACTAATTCAGTTGGATTTTTTCGCTAATTATTGGTGTTATTTAGCATTTTAGTTGAAGTAATCTTCAATTTTAACTTAATATAATAGTATGGATATGCCATGAAACAATCATGGTTAATTACTTTTCATATATATGCTTCGTTAACCGTGATAAATAAATGATTGCATGAAAATGATATTCTTATATTAGATAAAGCATTTTATTTCTTTATTATTTGTTCAGAATATTTTATATTAAATAATAAAACCTTATAAATAGTTTTAATTTAAATTTGAATTTAGAGTTTAGAAATGATTTATTGAACGAAGTTTAAATTGCTATTAAAATTTAAAAAATCAAAATAATTAAACGATTTTTTAAATGTTTTAAATGGTTATTTATACAAAAAAAATCATTACAATAAGATACGAAGAACATAAAACAGGTAGAATTTAAGAATTGACTTAATTAAAATAAGCGCTTTAATTGGATCATTAATACACCATTAACTTATCCGTAAGAAAGGATACATGTATATAAATGAAGTTTGATAAACTGCTTTAGTTTTTTATTTAGTCTGTCTGTATGTCAATTCTATCTGTACCTCTTATCTTTAAGGATTTTATCTAAAAAATTCTCAGGGCCAAATTATTCAGATATTTACGATTAATCTGNGATACAAAGATATAACTTAGAACAATTTATTGCTCTATAACGGTTAAACATATATTTCTTTTTATTAAAATTAATAGTTTTATTAATTGTGATTATGTTTTATTTACTTAACGTTAACCAAAGTCTAACTTTATGTTGTTTCGAATAATTATAGTATAGCTACGTAGAGTAAATCATTAATGTTTAAAATAACCTTGGAAAGATAATAGGAAAGAAAATTAAATAAAAATTTCATGTTAACGTGGACGGTCCTATGAGGAATTTGAGAGAAAAAAGATCATAAAAGATGTAATAACGTTTTAACGACGATTGTTTAAATATTTAGTTATCTGAAAGGCGATTGGTTAGAGAAGTCAAAATAGGTGGAGATATACTTACTACAGTTTCTCCAATGAATTTATTAGAATCTTATAGTACTTATTAGTCTTTTATTCCACTTAAGTTAGCCAAAAACTAAATAAATAAATAATTTTTTAAATTTGTTTCGCTATTTCCTGTACATTTAATTATT
>NW_019390111.1:0-3878 GCF_000671375.1 Centruroides sculpturatus
TATTTGCAAAATTTCTTAACCTTAACACAAAATAAGAAAAAAAGTGAATTTTTAAGAAATGTGTGGGATTTCCCTGGAATATTTCCCGGGTTAAAAAAGCAACCGGGATCCCAGAATCCCATTTGAGAAACACTACATCAAATAAATTATTTTTTATTATGATATTACTAACATTTTTTGTTCCTAAGTTATTCCTAAAATACCATTGGTCTTTGATTCCTTTCTTATCATAACATCAAAAACTTTAGGTTTATATTTAAGAAGTCTTAGGTTTACAGAAATTATTGTTAACTTTTGAGAATTGACAGACTGATGGCCTAGTAGTTAAGATGGCAGCCTACTGCTGAGAGATACCAAAGATCAAATTCGGACAGGCTGAAAAAACCCCAGAAATTTTTTATGGGTGGTCTGTCTGGATATGTTGAATCCTGTCCCTTACCAACCAACAAACCACACCCCATTGTGGACTTGGCCAAACCTATGATAGAGCTGATAGCAAGACTCTCTTGATGCCCACAGGATGGAAAGAGTTGGGGAGAAAAATTTTGAGAAATTCATCTTTTATCTTTATAACGTTTCATAAAATTCATTATAATGTATATTAATGAAATAAAAAGCTAATTTTTCCTACAAAAATTTAATACAAATATGAACATCTTTTTAAATCAGAACTGAAATGTGGGATAANACTGATGGCCTAGTAGTTAAGATGGCAGCCTACTGCTGAGAGATACCAAAGATCAAATTCGGACAGGCTGAAAAAACCCCAGAAATTTTTTATGGATGGTCTGTCTGGATATGTTGAACCCTGTCCCTTACCAACCAACAAACCACACCCCATGGCCAAACCTATGATAGAGCTGATAGCAAGACTCTCTTGATGCCCAAGGGATGGAAAGAGTTGGGGAGAAAACTTTTGAGAAATTCATTTTTTATCTTTATAACATTTCATAAAATTCATTATAATGTATATTAATGAAATAAAAAGCTAATTTTTCCTACAAAAATTTAATACAGATATGAACATCTTTTTAAATCAGAACTGAAATGTGGGATAACATCATCAGGAGTTTGGAATTTTATAGAACAATCTGAAAATGAGGAGTCAATTTCTCCAAAGTGCTTACAGCAATTAAACTTAAGATGTTTTAAATATAAACAAAATGTTTGATACTGTGGTAGCAGCTTTCATTGTGTTTTGCCATTGGTTTTTTTTCCAGAATTATTATGTACTGTACATCACAGTATACAGACACAAGATGTATTCAAGAACATTTACATTTAACTGCAAAATACAGCAATTTTAAACATCAGAAGCATATTAAGAAATTTTTATTTAATAAAAAACAAAAAAATTAAGAAAGTACATTCTATGCATGATTGTATGAATTGTTATTGTCTGACATTTTGTATTTTCTGTATAGTGAACAATTCCAAGCTAGGCTGTGATATAATGATGAATATCTTCTTAGTATAATATAATAATAATAATAATGAAATAGTGAACCACATATACTGTATAAAAGTCCAGAAACATTAGGGCTTTACAGCAGCACATACATCATACTACAGAAGGCTGCCAAACTAAACATATGTCACATTGTCAGGAAATTCTTAAACACACATGTATACAAAAACACCACATAACCAAAATATTTGTTTTCTATAGTTATATCTTGATTTTGGTCCAGCATTGGTGTATATGTCATGTAGGATACAATCCACCACAATAATAATAATAATTGAGGCATTTTCAGATAATAAGTAATTATTTATGTAGTATTAAAGCAAACATAAAATCTATATAGTTATTGTCTGATAATTTATTATTCAGGATACAAGGTTGATGAGAGATAATATTTTGTGTGCTGTACACACACCACACTGTGTCATTTATTTAATATAACATATTTAGTATTGAAAAAATTTCATACAAACTATAATGTGGATTAAACTACAAAAATGTAAAGATTTATTATAAATGTATTACATTTTCAATATGATACATGTTTCTTCTCAAACCTCTTGGAGGCCCATAGTTTTATTGGTACCCACTCAGCAATACTAATCTTCCACTAATGATTTCAGCTCTAATTTTCAATATCATTTATTGTCACTGTCAGTATAATTTTGATTTCAGGAAACCCAGGAAAAAAGTCATAGAAATTGATATATTGCCTATGAGATGGCCAAACAATGCCATGTGAAGATGGTATGAATATGTCTTGAATATGTAATTCGTTAATGAGTCCAAGCTTTGCAACTCATTTTATGTTATAGTTTGTACCCAGTTTTGTTGTAATAAGTGTCATATAAAAAGTAAATGGTGGGATATTTCATGCAACATTCTGTAGACTATTCTCTTTACTTTTACACATATCATAGCAACAATTCTGATTTTTACGAAACAGAATTCAGATTTATTTTATTTTATTCATTTTTTGAATGTGCTTCCTGTTCTATTCCTTTCATGTTTTTTTTTTTTTTTTCATTCTTATTGCTGTATATGTATTTTTGTCAATGCAACTAGATTGTAAATTATTCTGGGCACATAAACTTCTTCAGTTAATTGGAGGTTGATTTTAATGATCCATTTTTGTTAAGAAATTTNCGAGTCACTTAAATTTTACAAATATGTGAGCCGTTCACAGCCCGGCACACGTATTTGTAAAATCTAAGTGACTCGTACAACATGTAATTCAGATAAAACGGAAAAATCAATGATCTTATAGGGGGATCGACTGTAAATACTTAAAATTAAGATTTAATGAATGACTGTTTGCTATTATTCATATGTAACTGAATAAATCTTAATTTTATCATTATTATATTTCATTAAAGAAGAACTCAAAATAATTTTTGTATAAATAGATCTGAAGGAAATGTCAGTTTTTCAGTTTGATGAATTTTCTATTACTTTTTTTTCATTTATTGCAGTATATATTTGCTTAATCAGTCATAAAAATGTTATGAATTAACTTAATGAATATCAATTTAATTTTCGTAATAAGTTAAGTTTTATTTTACAATATAAATTTGTACAAATTCTATTTTATGATTTTTTGTTCTTTATAATTTTTGCCAAAATCAGTTTCATTCAATAGCTAACTTACCATACTTTTGTACTGTATGCTTAATGATGAGTTATCTATGCTTAAAATTCCATTTGAAAGGGGTGCAGGTTATACACTAATTTTAACTTGTAGTCACAAATTAGTACCTATGTAGTAATGGCTGCTTCTGTAGTCATGGGGTGTATGGCTGGAAAGTCATGCAAAAGTTCTATTTTCATTCTAGCAATTTTTTTCAGGTTATACATGTGAAAGTATAATATATATTAGAAGTCTCCAAATTTTATCTTGATTTTATGTGCCATATATAAGTCAATCTCAAGATTTTCAGCTCAAAATTCTGATTTAAACCTTTACCTGACACAAATCAGCCCCTAATCTACAACTGAAATGTGGATATGGTATATAGTAAGCAAGTAGCCTATGACA
Organism: Centruroides sculpturatus; assembly: GCF_000671375.1. Lineage (NCBI taxonomy): Eukaryota > Metazoa > Arthropoda > Arachnida > Scorpiones > Buthidae > Centruroides > Centruroides sculpturatus. The sequence continues at coordinate 3,501 of NW_019390111.1, forward strand.
AAAGTATATAATAAGGCCACACTACTTTTATTGAGATATTGATCATAACACCTTTAAATTTATGATATATAAACTATATAGCTCATAGAGATGTGGATAACAGGATTTATTTAGGACACCAAGCAACTGCTAAAAATCTTCAGCAAGTTAGCTGGCTAGCTTGGTAAGAACTTTTTTGTCTATCAGGTCTACCAGCAATGTTCCCTCTAAGCTGTGCGGCCGCACACTGCTCAAATTGTTGCCGCGCACGAGAATTTGTGTGTTGCACAGGCAAGCATGCACACCAATTTGAATTGTTGTTTACTTTTTTCTCACTCTGTCTGCAACATGATTATTTCTATGTATATTTTGATTAAATACATTAAATCATTGACAAAA
>NW_019390112.1:0-3623 GCF_000671375.1 Centruroides sculpturatus
AATTGGAGAAATCATTGAAGAAACTGTATTGAAGTTCAAGATGATTATTTTGAAAAAAAATAATTTCTTTAAACCGTAATATACATTTTGATTTTTTTAAACCCATTCTTGGAACTTTTTGAACACATTTAGTATACTGTTTATATTATATACATATATATATGATATGAGCCTGATTGAAAAATAATGCAACTAAATTTGTACAAATTTACTATATTTGTAACATTCAATATTCGTTTATATGATACTGTACTTAATTGCATAATTCTTCCTGAAATTAGTAACAGATGGCACCTAATGTCTACCTTTAGTGCCAAATTATAGTATTTAATAATAGTAGTAATAATGTAACTCAATATAATTGGGCAATCACTTGGCTTTATCACAAAATTTTCAATTTCTTCACCCAACATCAATAAATACTACTGGATAATAAATTTACATTATTTAACATCACAAAATACATAAAAGTTCATTATTATTAATTATTACTACTAACCAATTTTTTAAAATCTATTTGAAATAATTTAAAACAACGAAAAATGGACTTTCTCCACTATCAAAATAAATGGCTCAATTATAGAAAAAAAATATTTTTAATATATATATAAAGTTTTATTCTGTTAATAAATGTTTTGGATACAAATTTAATAATTTTGTTATCAAATGTAACTTAACATCTTCTTTGCGTTGAAACCATGTCCTTCTTTAAATTATATTTTGAGACTTGTAACTTAAAAAGTATCTTTTCATAACATATTAAGAGTTTTTAGTACATGGCAAATAAAATAATTTCTACAGTATACAGGAAAAGTAATATATGGAATACAAAGTAATTATTAATAATACAGATACAGAAAAGACTAATACAAATTATTTATTTTGTTGTTATTAATTTTTTCTTTTTTGAAATAAGATATTTCATTGATATTTACAATTTTTCAGATCTCTTGGAAGAAAAGTTTATTACTTAATTTCATTGTGATACATTAAAAGTGCAATAGTTTCTAAAGACTTACTTGAAAACAAGTTTTTAATACATTTCTGCAAAGTGTAAGATTAAAATTTGAAAGTGTTTATGAATATCTATAATTTGGATTTTGTAAAAATGTGAAATGCTCATTTATTAAACAATCATTGTATTATTTACATAAATAATGAATGTATTTTAATAATTTTTCTCCAAAAAATATATTCTTTTGAGTAGTTTAATGCATAATTTTGAATGATATAATCTGTAAATTAACAATTATAAAATTTAAATCATAATTAAAAAGTTTGTAAAATTATATCTGATTTTTAAAAATTTATCATTACATATAATATTTGGTTAGAAAAGCTATTCATTTTAAATTATATCTTTTATATAAATGATAATTGTGATTCATATCAACTGTGAATTTTAAACAATAAGAAATTTTAAATGTGTTGAAAGTATTGAATTCATTTAAAGAAACAATTTGTTATATATTTTAATATTATTTGATTGTTCTTATTATAGTTATACAAAATCACATTTTGTATTTTGTTATTCGAATTATGTATTTGTGTAATCATTTAAATGCTCATTTCTAGCATGATTTATAAAATATGCCAAATTTATAAATTGTTGATACCAGGTACTGTTACCTTTTTTTTTATAATTCAATTTTTACTTAATATGAGATATACATATTATCATTCTTCAATTAACCCATTTTATATATGAGATACAATATATCTCATATAAAAAAATTTATAATGAGATACATTATAAATTTTTTTTATATGCATAACATTATTCATAATTGTCATGAGCTTCCAATATAACTAATTTTTATAATACGCAATATATACTTTATTTACTGAGTTATCTTTTATTATTTTTTATGCATGCTGTGTTTTTCTTTGTTAAAAATAATTTTTTGCTGTTATTCTGAATGCTTTCCTTTTTGTTTTTATATGAGGTGCTGTATGATTTTTACATGACAAATATTGCTGCAAACTGTAAATAGCATGTTTTTACGTAGTGTATTTGTATATTTGAAGAATGTAAAAAATAAAATTTATAATACTTTTTATATATTTTATAAGATCTTGTTTAAAAGCATAATTTAAAAATAATTTTGAACTTTGTTTTATGAATTTAACACACACACTTTGGGACTTATAATGATGACAATAACCAAATGATAACATTAAACAGTTTAATTAAATAAGACTACAATTAGTGGAAATCCGAGTTTTTTTCGACTCCCGATATTAAAAGAACTAACTTGAAGATTTCTCAAGGATTTTACATATTATGAGAATGTGATTATTTTTTTATTGGGATTATTTTACATAAAAAAAAGTTAAATAAACTGTATATTATACATGTTATGGCAAAAGTGATTAATCAGGGATTATGCATAAACACCAACTATTTCAGTAACTGTGATAAATTTCTTTCATGTATTGCAAATTAATCACATTTAACAGTGATTATGCATACTCACCAGTTTGTAGTGTTAAACGTGATAAATTGTACCTAATTAACACCCTTGTATTTTCTAAAATATAAATACATATTGTGCGATTATTTGCATATTTTAACGTACTGTACTTTGGATTAATTAAAAATAATAATTCATTATAACCGCACCATGTATCTTATTACAAATTTCTATACTGAGTATTAAAAAAACGATAATATTACTATTGTATATTCGAATATCAGTGGCGGAATGGAAGCGCTGTATTGTCGAATATGGGACAGTTTCCACGGCGAAAATATTTAAATGGTGTAAAGCAGCCAGATTATATGCATTCGCGAATGCACTTTACAGAGCGCGGTTTATCTGGTGAATGCTACACCAAAATATCGTATAACACTTTCAATGATTCTATCCAGGGCTATTAGCCGCCTGCCTGCTAGATATTTGACCACCCTCGTCCCATTACGCGAATCACGAGTAGATTTATGACTTAACCCAACCGATAGGAATTTACTGGTATGTTTTTATGATAGTTCTGTATAGTTGATAGGAGTTTTAAAAAATCCATTAAAATATTTGATATATTTATTCTGCTCTCCCCTCTTGTATTACAGATTTCAATGTTAAACTAGTGATATTACGATTTCGTATGTCCCATCTATAATGGGATGCAAAAAAACGTGTACTGTACATTCTTGTACAATGTTAAAAAATTAAATGTTATTTGGCAGCATCATTTACAGCTAAATTTAATGAGATGCACAAGGCACAAAAAAAGCTCTAGAATTTATTTTCCTTAAATTTACAACGATTTATCCTTTGTCATAAAAATTTGTCTTTCCCCTTCTTTCCCAAGACTACAAATATTCGAGTACGAAGTAACCGGTTTCGACTTATTTGTACTTAAGTAGTAGTTAAATAATTAAGAGATTGGGGAATTAGGGATATAAAACCTGCTGAAGGAGCCGAAATTTTACTTAAAAGCTTAACCGAACCAATCTCTAGCCGAATACAATGTGGACTGATTTCTTCGTACAGTAGAACCCCTCTAGTCCGTCACTCCGGTTAATCCGACCATGGTCGGAGTCGAGAAACTTGTCCCGACTCGTCGGTGACTCACCGTCCGTGGCGTTTTTCTGTGTTCGTTACAGTATATGTTTTACATTG
>NW_019390113.1:0-3617 GCF_000671375.1 Centruroides sculpturatus
TACTAACATGATGCATTTTGCAGAATTAATCAAACCTTGCTGAATGTTGTTCAGTGATTGCTACAATTATAACTTAAATCACTCAAGAATCTTAAATTTTTTCTTGAAAATTATTAGTAAATATATACATATATATTTAACTATTTATTGCAAAAAACATCAAATCCTATTTTTATATGCCACTTAAACATTTTTATCCATGTAATAACTTATTTAAACAACAATGTAAAGTTCTCATATATTTTGAAATATAGAAAAAATTGATTATAATGTAAATGTTTATATATTTATTATTATTAATTTTGTTAAAGGTAAGACAAGGTATGAAAATCAGCCAGCCTCCAGACATAGATGTTCCAGCTAATTTTGGACAATCAACTTTCTATTATATCATCGATCCTATAAAATCTTCTTCTCAAAGAGAGGATGTTTTAGATAATGGCATCACTGCTCATCATGTTTCTTATAAAAAGAGTGAAACCGAAACTGAAACTCTCATTATCATTGCTATCATATCAACAGTTGTTTTCTTAATTGTATTAGCAATTCTGATAGCAATTGCTGTAAGTAATTATTATTATTATTTTATTTTTTTAAAAAACACAGTGGTGGCAGGAATCTCTAGTAAATGAAAAGTACACATTCAGGAATATATTAATTTTTCTTTACTTCCTATTTGAACAATAGAGTTGTTTATAAATAAGATTAAATAAAAATTTGGATTTCATGTTAAGTAGAAAATTTCATACTTTAAAGTCTGCCATCAGCTATGTAAATGCATTATATACTGTATGTACATATTAGGAGTTTTATTTATAAAACAAAATCACTAAAACAGATCCATTACACTAAAACAGAAATATATTATTCTATTAATATTTTATGACTGTTTTTATACTGTTTAAATATCTTAAATTTATTTCTTCAGTTATCAAGAAAAGATAAAGATGAAAAACCTAAACAATCTATAATCAATCAAGTAAGTATAAACATTAAATACAAAATTTACATATACAGAATATGTCATTCTTTGATTGATAAATAAATCCAATGAAGTGTATTAACTTATATCTAATTAATCTTTCTGAATTTGTCATTTTAAAGTTCAATTGATTAGAAAGGAAGATGAAGAAATTTGAGAAATGACAGGTCTTCTGTCATTCTTGTATCTATCCAATCATAAAAGTAAAATGCATGTTATAATATAAGAATCCTATTTTTCTTTGATATTATAAAATATCAAAGAAAAATAAATTAAAAAATAAATATCAAAGAAAAATGTATGACTTCTTAAAAGATAATAAGCCATAAATAAAATTTAACAAACTATTACATGTATTGATAGCTTTTAAAGAATGACATTAATTTTCATTATCTATGGTTCAATCTTGTTATAAATATTACCATATTTATTATTATATAATTTTAATTTTTTTTGCAATTTATCTTAGGCGTTTTTCAATATGATTTATGCTCTAACTGGCAAAAAACAAGAAAGTAAAGTTAATGATGAAAAGAAAGAAGTGCAATTAGCCATACAGACAATAGAAGCACAGTATGAGAGCATAAAACAAAAAGAAAAAGAAGCAGAAGCCAATTGTCCATCAGAAACTTCAACATTTTACACAAATGTTAACGAAACTGAACAAGAAAAAGAAAAATGCTAATCACAAGATATTTAAAACATTTATGAACTAACAAATATTTAATAAAAAAAAATAAATAAATATTTGATCAAAGAATATATTTTATATGTTCAATTTAACCAAGTTTCTCAAATAGATGAATATCTCATGATAGTTTTACATTCCACACAAATCAGATATACTGTATAAAATATGCTTCCACACTTTTTATCTGACTGTTTAAATGGTCTTTTAATAAATTTCTATGGAGAGGTAATCAATTTTTAAAGTGTTTACAATAAGATTATGCCTTTGTTAACTATTGACAATGTATGATGATAAATCGTAAAAGTATATATGTATAATTTTGAGAAAAATGTAGACACCGAAGTACTATAGTTACAGTAGATATCTGTATTGATCTAGTTAGAGGTTCTTTTATGCAAATTTTGTTTTCACTTGTAATTTTTATACAAATATTTTCAATTAAAATCTTAAAAGTAGAAACTATAGTTTCTATCATCATATCAATATACATATATATATATATATTACAATTATACATCATATATATGTATATATACATAAACTGTACAATATAATTCAATTCCATGATGCGAATTGAAAAATTTTGTTTTATTTCTTTGTGAATTGTAATTTAATAAAATCAAATGGAATGTAACATTGCTTTAATTGTAGATAAAGTTTTGTAAAAAAAAAAAAAAGAAAAATANCTACATTGCTTTAATTGTAGATAAAGTTTTGTAAAAAAAAAAAAAGAAAAATATTTTTGTAGTGAAAGATAGTTGTCTACAAAGAAACTCTTTTTGTTTTACAAATTAAATCATATTTGGTTTATGTAATAAAATGACTACTTTAATAAATCATCCCAAAATGTTTTATAGTGTAAATGTCATCTTAGGCTATCTTTTTGGTAACAAATAATTATATGTAATGGGCATTTTCATATTATAAATTTTCATTCAAATTACAATTTATAAATCTAATATTTTGATAACTATATTATGACAAGAAACAATTTATAGGTTCAATTATATATGATATGATCTTATGCCATTTCTTGACATGTCAAATCAAAAGATGGCATACCATTGACAAACATTACATTTAAATACGTTACTTAATTTTATAATAAAACCAGTATGTAGATTTAAAATTATATTAAACTTGTATGAATGTGATCATAATAATGAATTCTCTCAAATCTAGCTTAAAGATGGGCAGAAAGAAAACCTTTATACAAGTAGACAGTAAGTAATTGCAAGTCTAACACACAATAATTATCTTTATTGAGGGGGGATGTTTTTGACAGTGCTGGCTATTGGCATGCTTTTTGTGACTTACTATTACAATCTACAATTCAACTGTTTGCTATTAATTGACTTTATTGAGGATGTCTTTTTCTACCATCATAATTTCTTTGTTAATTCTGTTCTTTTTACTTATTATTGGAGGAGTTGAACTTAATCCAGGCCCAATGTCTCACACACCACCTTCTCCCTATAATAAAGCTTCAACTTCTGCTGGTAAACATCATCAATTGTCAAGCAAACCAACATTGAAATTCTCTTGACTGGATGATTATTTTGCATCGCAGAATATTTTTACTCAAAATACCTCAGAAGATACTGTGTTAATCTTCTGCATCTGCATCTGATTTTCGTTATTAAATTTCATTTGGTGACAGTTTCACCATATTAACATTATATAAATGTTTTGTTCATATATCAACTTTAATCTAGCAATGTTATTTAACACCTATTATATCAAATAATAAAGATTGAATTATTTATTGTCTACTTGATAAATACAATCATAAAAATTTATTATTTTTATCATTTTTGTTATATGAACATTTTTATTAAATAATGCCATCTTTCTTCTTAATTCTTCTTCTTAAAGTAATTTGTTAATAAGAACTTGGAAATATAGTCATTTAGATATGTCTATACATTACGAAATATAAATACT
>NW_019390114.1:0-3952 GCF_000671375.1 Centruroides sculpturatus
AACATTAATCTCCTTTTTGCACTTATATAAGACAGAATCAGTTCTTCTGTTGATTCACCTGTAACATTTTCTTCACTTTTAATTCATTTCTTTACATTATGTGGTGATCCATCCTGGGATAAAGGTGAAAAAGTTTTCCTTTTCTGTGATAAAAATTCAGTCATTTTCCAAAAAGATAATGATGATAAGTCCAGATGAGTGAATTATTGTTATAATCAAATAATTAAAAATTTCAATTTTTTTTAATTAAAAAGTTTTAACATTTTACTCAAATAAAACTAAATGAAAATATCTTATTAATTTTCGATAACTGTAAATGAAGATTTTTTTTAATTTTATAAATATTTAATACTTCTTAAAAACTTTTCTACATACAAAAGAAAAAATGTTTATGAAAGATTTTGTACAAATTTCTTCCCGGTGGTTAATGCAAATTTATTTCCCACATTTAATATATCATTTCTAACTGTAGTAAAAAAATTTGTATATCTAATTTTTTGATTTCTTGAAATATATAAGAACAAAAATATACGTGAATAGGCATACAGAATTACATAGCCAAATGATAGCCTTAAATAAATACTCTTGCATTTAAGGTGATTGATTGGCTATGTGTGTGTATAGTATATATGTATGTATATATATATAATTGGGCTTAAGGTTGTTTAATATAGAATACAGTTGGTATTCACTAGAGTTTAGCTTTCAGTTGATAATGGACATTACTGAAGAAGATAAAAATTATATAGCAAAAACACATGAGCAGCTGTTAAAAGAATTGCATTTGTAACTTCTTTTGATCAAACAGAATTCATAAATAAATTATTTTTAATTAACTATATATATAATCTCTGTTAAATTGCATTCTATTATTCAAACTCAAACATCTTATGTAAGAGATTTATGCAAGATACTTGATTTATTTAATCTTTATTTAAAAAATAATAAATATTGTTAAACATTACTTTAGATGCATTTTACTTTATTTACTGATAACTTTCAACCATTTAAATTTTCAGTCTACTCATAAAATACATTCTGCTGATGGTCCACTTAATCTTGAGCTTCATTTAGTACCAAAAGTACTACAGCCTTTGGTATGTCATTGGGTTCCAGAAGCATACATTGTTTCTTTTAAGGTAGGTTTAATATTTTTAGAGAATTTTAAAAATATTATGATGATGATGATATACTGGTAAATTTCTAACCATTCTTACAATCATATTCGTATGGATAATTTAACAGGAAAAATTTAACAAAATTAAGACATCTAATTATTCTATAATTAACTTTAATGATATATTGGGTTGTTCGGAAAGTAAGTTCGTTTTTTTTTACCACTAGATGGATTAGTGGTATTTTTCCTGCCATTTTCGTTCTAAACCGTATTATCATTATATATTTTGACAGCTAGCATTTTATGGCTTATTTGTAAAAAATTTTGTTTGATTTCGTGCAATTGTTTATTTTTTGTGTCCCATCAAATATGGAAGATCNAAACAAACTATCGTAGATTCGAATGTGTGTGACCAGTTTGCTCTTTTAAACTTGCAAAACCACTGCTTTCCATGCCAATGCTAGTTCACAGGATTCCTGAAAATTTATAGATTGCCCTTTTTCATTATACTTATTAATATGCCATGCTTCTGTATACCTTAGATGCCATGCTTCTTGCAACTTTTTGTATAAGTTCTGCTTTATCCCAATTAACTGAAACCTTCGTTGGTTCTGCCATCATAATTTGCTAACGCCATGACTGCTTGCTCATATAATTCCTGTTGTGCTCTTATAATCTCTGTTAAATTGCATTCTATTATTCAAACTCAAACATCTTATGTAAGAGATTTATGCAAGATACTTGATTTATTTAATCTTTATTTAAAAAATAATAAATATTGTTAAACATTACTTTAGATGCATTTTACTTTATTTACTGATAACTTTCAACCATTTAAATTTTCAGTCTACTCATAAAATACATTCTGCTGATGGTCCACTTAATCTTGAGCTTCATTTAGTACCAAAAGTACTACAGCCTTTGGTATGTCATTGGGTTCCAGAAGCATACATTGTTTCTTTTAAGGTAGGTTTAATATTTTTAGAGAATTTTAAAAATATTATGATGATGATGATATACTGGTAAATTTCTAACCATTCTTACAATCATATTCGTATGGATAATTTAACAGGAAAAATTTAACAAAATTAAGACATCTAATTATTCTATAATTAACTTTAATGATATATTGGGTTGTTCGGAAAGTAAGTTCGTTTTTTTTTACCACTAGATGGATTAGTGGTATTTTTCCCGCCATTTTCGTTCTAAACCGTATTATCATTATATATTTTGACAGCTAGCATTTTATGGCTTATTTGTAAAAAATTTTGTTTGATTTCGTGCAATTGTTTATTTTTTGTGTCCCATCAAATATGGAAGATCAAAAGCAGCATCTTCAGCATATTTTGCCTTTTTATTACCAAAAAACAAAAATGCAATTCAAGCAAGAAAAAAATCGTATGACATGTATGGTGGAGATGTGTTGACAGAACGACAGTGCCAAAACTGGTTTACAAAATTTTGTTCTCGCAATTTCAGTATTGAAGATGCACCACGTTATGGATAGTGAATTGAAGCCAATGAAAACAAAATAAAAGTACCGATTGAAGCAAACTGCGGAATAACAACACGTGAAATCACTAAGAGATTAAATTTGTCAAATTGAACTGTTTATGAGTACTTGAAACAAATTGGTTTCGTTTCAAACCTCGATATATGAATTCCACGAGTTCTTAAAGAGAAATGCTCTATTTGGTGGGATATTAAGTAAATTTTTTTTGGAACTTTTACCAGACAATTTAACAATTGATTCGAAAGTGTACTGTATTCGAGTAAACAAATTGCGTAATATCATCAAACAGAAAAAGCCAGCCAGAATTGATAAAAAAAAAAAAACAACTGTAGTGTTTTACCACAATAATGCCAAATTTCACAAAGTTTGCTAACTCGTCAGAAACTTTTATAACTTAGATGGGACGTGCTATCACACCAACCGTATTTGCCAGATCGAGCACACTCAGATTATTACTTGTTCTGGTCTGTACAGTTTTTTTTAACTGTAAGACATTTTTTTGAAATGACAATCTCAAAAATGACTTGAATTGGTTTTTTGTAAGCAACAATCAAAACTTTTATGAATGTGAAATTGTGCTACTACCAGAAACGATGACAACAGGTATTTGACCAAAATGGTCAACATATAATTCAATAAAATATTTATTTATCATAAGAATATTGCGTTTTTTCCACGAAAAAAACGAATTTACTTTCCGAACAACCCAATAAATGATTTACAAGTCATCTTGTAAATAAGTATTATACTATGTAATATAAAAGCATGTGTGTGTGTGAATTCCTTATTACTCCTGCAATTTTTGTCCAATCCAGATGAAATTTTGGTTATATTCACTGTATTTTCTGATGGAAAATATAGGCTACTTATTTTTTTTGTTATATTATTGTCTACTTAGGACTTATTATCATAGTGTTCCATTTCTGCAAAAGGAGGAAGTCTTATTCAGAAAAATAAAGATTAAATCACCAGATAAAATATAATATAATAAATTTAATAAAAAAATAAACACCAGTATAATATTATAAGTCCTAATAATATGCTAAGTCCTAAGTAGACAACAATATAACAAAAATAGTATAAAATAAGGACATAAAGGCAATTGAATTAATATAGACTATATACTACTTATTTTGCAAAAATATTAGCTATAGAATAAATGTTTTGTTGATTTTGGATTGGTGATTGTACATAAGTTACAGTGACATCAGTGACCACGTGACATTCATGCTTGACAAGGAAATTTCCCATAAGTTGCGTTTTAAAATATTTTGGCATATGACATATTTACTTACTTTATTAAATTTAAAATTTATACAGTC
>NW_019390115.1:0-3621 GCF_000671375.1 Centruroides sculpturatus
CCTGACACATCTGTTGTCCCTAAGAGGGATACAGTAAACACTGGGGAGTCTGTTATGGTCAGGAGAGTCTTTTCCATTGTGGAGGATGTTTAAGAGTTAAAATTATATATATATAATTTTATATATAAAATCAGGAATTAAAAATGTTATAATACAAATGTAATAAAAGTGTAATATGTAAAACATTAGTGTGATTTTAAAAAGTAAATCTGGTTTCAGGGGAAAATGTATATTTTCTAAAAAAAAACTAGTTTTAAATACGAGTATAAAACATTTATTAGTGTATATATATGCCATAAATAATGTTTTGTTTTTCAGAAATCATACACATTTTTCTCAAAATAAAAAATAAAACTATATAAATTAGATAATATTTTCCATTAGACCATCCGCTATATCAGGGTTTCCAAAGTGGTCGATATCGATCCCCAGAATGTCAATAAGGCGTTTTCGGGATTCGAAAGTTAGTCGAAGCCTGGAAAGTCGATCAGGAATCGATTCAAATTAATTTAAAAATTATTAATACGATGGATTATGCATATAACAGTTCAGAATGTTGTAAATTTGCACACTAAAAAGATCTTTTTCTATGAAAACTGTGTATGAATTAACATTAGCTTCCATATTTTTCTTTTATTAATCGTATTAGCTAAAAAAGAATATAGAGTCAATAAAGGTCGATGAATCGTCGAAGCAGTCGACAGTTTAAAAAGTTTGGGATTCCTACTCTAGAGAAAAAATTTAATGAGATCCTTATTTAAAACGGATTCAGAATTTTAGAAGAAATAAATTAAATATCTAAAATTTTTAGTAATAAATAAAATAATTTTCTTAAAAAATAGATATGTTAATTGCACGCTCTTTATGAAGGTTTATAATTAAAAATTAAGTTCATAGTCATAAAAATTGCGCTATTAAAATGTTATGAGATTATGTTTATAAAAATTAATAAAATGTTATAGATGAGAATATTTATGTTGACATATTTATTCACTTAATATTAAAAAAAATTCAAATATGAAATTTCAAATTCTCGTCACCTCTAGTGAGGCGCGCAGTATTTATTCAATTAATGTCATAATCGTGAATTAATCATATTTGTTATTAGTTGTGATCTTCTATTTAAAAAAAAAAAAGTGTGCTTTGGGCATATCATATTCACTTAATTGATACGAAACGATGTCGAAAACTAGTGATATATAATGACCAGATTCATGCAGAGTTTTAAACAGTTCTTTGTATATATCTAAAGGAAGCTACCGGCATAATTCATGTATATATATATTTGATCGCTTTAATATGAGGCGCCGATAAATGTGGCAGCAATAAATTATTTAAAAAAATCTTGATTAATTGATGTTGAAAAATGCCTTAAAAGTAACACATACGTAACATTTGACACCCATTAAACTCTATTCAAAGTGTACAAACATATTTGTTTTCATTATATTTCTGGATGTTAATTTCGATTTNAATCGATAATGTTTATACGTGATAATGACGATCTTTGATCTCCATTTTTAAACATAATGATATTTATCTCGTGTGCTTTATCGCCCGGAGGAAATTGAGTTTGTTCGAAACGAGTGACTTGAAACGTTACGAAAATTGCAAAATCTGTATAATAAAATCGGTAAATATTTAATATTTTGACAGTTATTAAGGATAACGATCTTTGCTTAACCCGGATGATTAATTTAAATCAATAAATGAGAGGAATTTGGCTGGTTAGAAGGCAAATAACGGGTCTAATTTATGCATTTACAAGTTAATTTTATTCAAACTGGCTTATCGAGTTCGGTTATGTAAATGTTTGCCGTATTTCAAGTTTTTTTTATTGCATAATAAATTACTTGTGGATTACGAAAATTCCATTAATTTCGGCCGTATTTGTTAAAAATAAACCATTTCCTTTACTCCCTCCCCGCTTTTACGAGTGTATAAATTTCCTGTTACGAGTGTAAGAAATGCTATATTTAAGTGTCCAAATTTTTTTTTTTTTTTTTTTTTGTTTTTTTGCTTGTTAAAATAATTAAAATATTTATATAGTTTTATAAAAAAATTAATTATTTAATTTATTTAAAATAAAAACGCCAATTTCAAAATGACGTTAAAATCACATGCTTTTAATTAACCAATAATATAACTCATAACAACTTTGTAATGTTTTTCTGATTTGTTTATGTTTAACAAATTGATTATATTTTTCTCAAATTAGAAGTAGCATTCTATCAAAGGAGAATGTCTGAGTTAGACGACATTATTAATTACAATCCTTCTAAAACTGCTAAAAGAGAGGTATTATTACATACTAAATTAGTTAATTACATTTTAATTATAGTTACATATTTTTTAAATTAAAATAATAATTTGTTATCAACACCAAATTGTCCCATTTAAACTATTCATAATATATTATACAGAATTTCAATCAACAGAATAATGATTTTAATAGTGGAACCGTTCTGTAGTTTGCATGAAATTATTACATTTTAAGCAGAAAACAATTTCATATCATTCAAATAGTCATGTTTTAATGGCATGAATTTGTCTTCTGCATAAAATGTGATGATTTCAAGAATTTTCAATTTCAGTTTTAATTAACTAACCCTAAAATGATGTATTCAGGCTGTGGAGAGTAATCCAAATCCTTTCCTAGACTTTCCAAGCTCTTCCAACACTTCCTTTGATTGATGGTCTCAATTTACATGTTTTCCCCCAAATCTCTCTCTGTATCCACATAAAATTACATAAATTGATTTTCTAGACTTAAAATTTTTATTGTATAGTTTCCTGGGCTGGCAAGAGGAGGGAAAAATGGAGTTACAGCCCTTCCTTTTGAAATAATCAGTGGATAACTTTGTTAATATCAAAAATTTTGGGTAAAATCAAAAACTGTAGCAAAAAAACAAAGTAGATGTATAAATGTATGCAAATTTATTATATCAGAAACATTTTCTAACTTCTGGGTCTAACATCAGTTGCTTGCCAAATAAATCACTGTGTTGGAAAACTGATGTTGGCTTGAGAACAGTTTTGTAACTAAGATTCTCTGAACTTGGGACAAACTATTTCCATTTATCTGAAAATAATAATAATAATAAACACAATTTGTTTTTATTTAGTTTACAAAAGGGACTGTTCATTAATTACATGTATAGTTGAAGAAGGGTTGCTAAAATTATGTCATTGTACACAATAGATATGGAGGGAGGGCAGATGTATCAGAAGTTCAAATAAAGTTAATTGGGGCCTTCTGCCTCTTAGGTTTCCATATCTGATCTTGGATTTCAGCTATCTAACTCTGTTCTAGAGATTAAGGAAAGAAAAACGGATGGACGACAGTGGGAATTTATAGGTCTACAATTTTTTCGAATTGTAGTCCAGAAAGTTAAACAAAGAAAAGTACTGTATATTCTTATTTCACTTCTTGGTGCCCTCTTGTGGTATACTGCAAGAAGGAAGGTTACAAAAGATTTTCCTTGTCTAAAATGAAGTCTTGGATATATCTAGATTGTATCCATACTATTAACATTTGAAAAGTGATCCATGTTGGATAGGTTGTGATGGCCCTGCATGTGATCCAAGTTGCTAACCTTAATGTCTGAAAAATTTCATATG
>NW_019390116.1:0-3625 GCF_000671375.1 Centruroides sculpturatus
TTTGTTATGCTTATTAGGGTCTAGTCAGACTTATAGTTCACGTAAGAAACAATTACCGATGCGTGAAAAATGAGATCATAGAGCAATTACATTTTACAAAGTAATTCTTATTAAAAATTATAAATCACTCGCAATTCAATCTAAATATATAGAAAAAAAAGGGCACGAAAATCCATTTTTTTTATAATTTTTTTACAGTTATTTCACGTCATTGCATAATCGAATATTGGAACACTTGTTCATTTTTAATTACACATTAAACAAAATTGTGTTCGACTTAGCAGAAAGATAACACGAGAAATTATCGAACCCGTGCCCTAGTTCAATTATAATTCCAGAATTAAATAGTTTTTCTATACGCAATCCATAATTTATAGATTTTTCTATAATTAATAAACACGTAATAGATGATTTCCCGAAGATGCCACGGTACGTCGTGGCTCGTATCTCGATGCAGCAAACACACACACGCCTCGAGCATCGATTTTATATTAAAAAAAAAAACACAGAAAAACCTCAGAAATTTAAGTTGAATAACCTTACAAAACGACGTTTTTTTTAATCACTTCTCTATAAAAAAAATGCATGCAAATCGCTCCGTCGGCCATGCGTTGCGGCTATCTTCAACGAACATCATGAATGGAGATAGATTAAGATTTTTTTTTTTATTATGTGAATATTTTAAATATTATTTTTAAAGTATTTTAAACATTAAATATCATTCGATACCATTGCACGTTGTCATCGTGGTGTGTATAAGGTTCGGTGCCCGCAATAGGTGGTAAGAGGCGATGCCCGACATTTTCGACGCTTACCGCCCATGAGAAATTATTAGAGTTACTCGTCCGAATTTAATCCCGGATGCCCCAGAGTGGTAGACTAACGCCTAAACAGTCTCCATGATACGGGGTATCCAGTTTATAGGTTTAATAAAAGAAAAAACTTATAGCTTGAATGATACTCGTATCATACTGGAAATTGTTGTGTATTTTATGTTGACATTTGTGGCTATTTACGAGAAATATCACCTCTTGGCGATGAAAGGTAAAGTAGATACGGTACATACTAACAAAGGACCAAATGATAAGCCACAGCATATTATTTGGTCATTAATTATCCCTCAACTTCCTCCTTGCGTCATTTTTCAATAAGACGTGGCTCTTCCGTGTTTGAGTGTAAAAAAATCTGTTAAAGTTTATATACTAAAACACAACGATTTTTTCGTTAAAGTGATATGCAAATTGTGTAGATTATGTAGGGAGTAATCACTCAGCATTGAATTGTAAGGCTTGAAAGGCCTATTGTGCCAGGGTCAATCATATTTTTCACAGTACAGAATTTTATAAGATGACACGCGCAAACATAAAGATACAAAGTACACTGATACAAACAACGAGAACAAAACTTTTGTATGAACATACTTGTGCATGTAAATAGACAGCGGCCTAAGCGGTCTTCCTACCCCGAACACTGGGAGTTCGGGCCTCGCTCGGATGGGCTGGCCACGTGGAGTTTTCAGGGTTTTCTCCACGTCTGTAACGTCTAAATAGGGCCAATTTCCTTTAAAAAGACCCCCCAGGAAGGCATCCCCTAGGCAGATCGCCCAAGTGTTACGTTGCCCGTTGCCATAACTAAACAAACAAACAAGCAGATATACAATTCGACATTTGTGTATATAATACCTACACAACCGCAGAGGAAGGAGAGTTGAGCGTACGAATATCTAAACCAGGACCACGAAGTACCATAAAAAATAATAAATTAGTAGAATAATTACAAATTTTTACCCGAAATTACTTCTATAAAGGGATATGATGGTATATTGTGGACCAGTCTATATCTTCGTGGTACTAAATAATTACACACATATTTATATAGGACACAATTATACCTCTACATATATGTATATGCAAGCAGTTCTCAAATGTACAGTACATTCATCTATATTTAAACACACCTCTACGCACGCTTACCTACGAATACTCTAAAAACAAACACACACACACACAAGGGGGTGTATATTNGTGCAGGCATGATTATACTTCACAATTAAAGGCAATGTTGAAGATCAATGTGAGTCGTGGAAAGGGAAAAACATTCAGAAATTGCACTTTTATTATTTTTGGGTCAATGGGGCATAATTTAAAAAAGAAACTTATTAGATTGAGCAGTTACGGCTGGGTGCTTTCAACAATTTTAAAGAATGTTAATTGACAAGATCTTGATGAGAACAACGAAAGCGCGATAAAAAACGGTTTTATCCACTTGGCCAAAATTAGTCCACTTTTGGCCAAGTAAATAAGAGCATTAAATACTGGTAGTTGGTTCAGAGTTCGCGCCTCACTAACGTTGGCCGCTTGAAGATTTTCCGAGTTTTATCCGCGTGTCCTGACACCTAAATAGGTGTCAATTTCTGAAAAATCTTTCTGGAGGCATGTTCGCACATGTATTACATCATGCTATCAATACTGTCCCAATACTACTGGAAAAAGTAATTGTTGCAGTCGTGATCACTAAGGGATCCGGCCTACCAGTGGCCAGACGGTCTTCGTCCCCTAAACACTAAGAGTTTAGTCGTGGGTTCGTGCCTCGCTCGGACGGGCTGGCAACGTGTTTTCCGGGTTTTCTCCACCATCTGTAACGCCTAAATAGGGACCAGTTTCCCTTAAAAACACCTCCGGGAACATCGCCCAAGTGTTGCGTTGCCACAACTAAACAAACTAAGAGATCCCTTTGTTATGCTTATTAGGGTCTAGTCAGACTTATAGCGATGTAACAGCATTTATTACACCATTGTAAATCTCAACATCTGCATGAGAACATTTCCTTACGATTGGCAACACTGTGAATGAGCAGTCTAACAGCAAAAATCTCTCTCACAAACTGCTGATTGGGCAACAATGCTGTAACGGTGCTGCAAGAATGAATTGTCACCTTCATTGTTAAAAAAAAATAATTTTGCTTTTCTAAAAACAAAAAGTTCATTAACACGATTTATGAAATTAGACATAAATACGGATAAATACGGCATTTTCCCTTTTAATTATTCACTTTTAAAGTATTTCTTAAAGAACTAAACGAACTGCAGATTCTTTATTGGGCTATAAGAGTAAATAATTCTTAAGCAATTTGGCAAAATATGAGTCGACAGAGCGCCATCTATTGTAAAATATAATAACTATAAATAAATAAATACAGTAGATTTAATTTAATTTTAAAATATTCTGGGAGAAAAACATCCGCACGTGTGTATCGCTCCGGGACAATCTTTTCTTCCAGTATATTCTAAAATTAAATAAAATGAATTTATGTATTAATAATTATTATATTTAACAAGAGATGGCGGATGCTTACTTCCAGCCAAGTTGCTTAGTAATTATTTACACTTATAGCCCAAAAATCGAGCTAAATGTTTGTTTGGTGCTTGTATGAATATTAAAATAATTTAAAGGTAAGATATGATGTACAGGGGCAAGCCACTACTAATTTGAGGTGGAAAGCACATATTTAACCCACGGTTAGGCGCGCGGGGTTATATAGAACCCCCGGGGTCTTAAAACGCGTGTATTTTTTAAAATTTTTTTTGCTTAAAAATGATGCCCTCAGTACCTTCCTTCCATGGTGT
>NW_019390117.1:0-3713 GCF_000671375.1 Centruroides sculpturatus
AAAATTGTCGAATAATATATATTAAAAAGTTATAAACTTTTATTATTAGCTAAAAACATAAAATAAAGATAAGAAATTTAAGACAGGAAATAATTTAAATAATTTTCTTCGATTACAATTTAAAATATTTTATACTCAATGATGGTAAGTTTTTAAAAGAATGTAGCTTAAAATTACAATTACAGAACAGAAATGCTGTGGCATTTGATAGAAATTTAAACAAAATCATCGGTCAGACCGCAGATACTAAGATTACACAGATTAGAACTCATGAACAAGAATTAAATTTTAATTTTTCATTGCAAGAATATATTATGTGGAAATTGCTTATTTTATTTATTTTGTATTTTAAAAAAAGATATGTTTTAAACTGAAAAACTGAATTAATGCTGAATAATTTTAAATTATTACTAAAAATTATTTTAATTTTTTAAGTTATAAAGATTATTTTCTAAAATATTAATTGAATCCAGGTATATAATTGGCTAGATAACAAGGCTTTTTAAAAATATATTTAAAACTGCCTACGATTCTGCTATTTTCGATTACAATCTGCTAAATTGGAGATTTCTTTTAGAGGATTTTCGATCGAAATCGATGTACATTTCAATAATGTTGAAAGAATTTAATGCTTGAAACAAAATCTTAAATATTTTTATAAGCATTATTTCTTTCAACACTAAATTTCTGTAGAGTATTTTAAAGCAAGTCTTAAAAATATTTACGAATAATAAAATTAAAAATTAATTTTTATTGCTTGCTAATTATTTTCGAAATTTAGATTAGATTCTAAATTTCGAATTTAAAACCCCTAAAAAATTTAAAAACCCTATGTTAGGGTTTATAAAACGTAATCAGAAATTTAAATGTAAAAAATAATAATAATAAAGTTTAATTATCTTACACTAATCCATTATTTTACACTTTATTTTTCTTTTTTGATATTTTAATTTACGCTTACATATTTGTTATATAGGTTAGATTGAGTCAGATGGCGGAGGAAGTTATGGCCAAGGTCGGATCTACATAGGGACTAATAAAGCTTAAGCCCTGGGCCCCCCAAAATTGAATTATCATCATAAATTTTTTATATTTTTTCATTAACAATGAGCGCTTATCGTATACTAAAAATTGTTAATATTAATAATTTAATAATAATGATAATGTATTATTTGTTTTATTGTAATCAATGTAACGTAATTGGTCAGTAATTAATCAATGTAAATATTTCTTTATTTCTTATGTTTTCTTTTATATCAGATATAAAGTTTGTCATTCAACACCATTTCATAAATAAATATATTTCAACTCTGATTTTGATGTTATTAAAAATGAATTTTAAACCCCAATTTAAAGGTTCTTAATCTAACAAAAAATGGGGCCCCATTAGACTTCAATATGCCCTATGCCCCGTAAAACATAGATCTGTCCCTGGTTATGGCGTCAGCTTATCGCTCCAGAAATCCGGAATCTACTCTGGGCAAATTGAAAAACTCTAGAATTTTTCGGGGGTCTGTCCTGGATATGTCAGACCATGTCCTTCACCACCCGGTAGCCCCACTGTGGGCTTGCTGAACCAGTGTTGTAGAGTCGGATGGTTTTTGGGTGGAGTAGGTGAAATTCTTTCGACTCTGGCCTCAAAGTTTACCATTAGTAAAATATGAAGTAAGAAAAATACTTTTTAATTAATCTAAAGAAGTCCTTTGGAAAACGGACACGTCGATAAATTTAAATATCAAAATATTAACCCATAAAGACCATTTCATAGCAAAATGTTATGCGTATCTCACGCGCCATGTTTTATACTTTCAGAAAATAGCTTTCATTAGTTTGACGCACTCCAGGCCGGGTGGATAAAATCACTGAACATTTGTGGGATCGCACCTAGAGAGGCTTATGGTATCGATTCAAAGCGCCAAGCTTATCTTTACAAAAGCTCCCAAGAAAAAATTTGACTTTCATTTCGGGTGCCATAATTTTTACTTAGCATAATGTTTTTTACATCTCAGATATTTTTCTTTGAATATCAATTGTTTTTTTTTTACTAATTTGACTAATTAATTTTTTCATCGCCCTTCTATTGGTTTCTTTCTTCTTCTTCGATGGTGTTTATATAGAGATTTTAGCTCAATGTAGGCTCTTTCTCCGAGTAGATTTGTGTATGATCGCTAGGCGACCGATTAGCCGGCTGTATCGAACAGCCATACGTACGCGCGGGAAATAAATGCCTTCCGGGAGGACTTTTATGGGGAACTGGCCTCCTATTCAGTCGTTATAGGCAAGGAGAAAACCCGGAAAACTCCAAGCAGCCAGCCTGTCCGACCGTGGCGCGAACCCACGACGAACCTCCCAGTCTTTAGGGTCTGGTCACCANGTGTATGATCGCTAGGCGACCGATTAGCCGGCTGTATCGAACAGCCATACGTACGCGCGGGAAATAAATGCCTTCCGGGAGGACTTTTATGGGGAACTGGCCTCCTATTCAGTCGTTATAGGCAAGGAGAAAACCCGGAAAACTCCAAGCAGCCAGCCTGTCCGACCGTGGCGCGAACCCACGACGAACCTCCCAGTCTTTAGGGTCTGGTCACCACTACGATGAGCGGCAACGGAGACCACTCGCCCACTGGTGGGGGCTTTTATTGGTTTCGATTTATTTATTACTATTTAGTATTGCTTTGATAACATAATTTACTTAAAACAGTCGATAGAAAAACGATGAAAAAAGTAAAACCGAGATCAGAATCTAACTGGAACAAACTATAAGAGGAAAACTGCAAAATGTACTTAATAGATCTGTTAAACCATTTTTCACTGGTTTAAGTTCTCGGGGCACGATTGAACCCGTCGGTTCAAGAAGATTGATATTTGTTTCCAAATTTTCATATTTTAAAGTTCTACTATATACTTCAGTTAAATCAACCGTTCGCATGAAATTAACTATTCCCGTTGTAACCGGAGTGGGAGAAACTATTTTATGGACCAATTTATCACGTCATTCGTCAAATCGTTATTTTTTTGCATTTATTGTATTTGATTTTTTTCTTGAAAATAATTAAATATAAATCGACTTTTCATTACTAATAAACGTGGAATTCTTTTGACTATTAAGATGTAGTGCGTTTCTTTATGTACTCGAAAGTTTTTCCAATGTAAATTCGTTATATCCATTTATTGATTTTCGCCTTTTTATAGAGAAATTTTAGATAAAAATATTCGAGTACCCAGTGGCGTCTTTCTTATAAAAGGAATCGTGACAGTTTAAGAAAATTAAGATCGGAGTCGGAGTTGCACAAAAGTCCAACTCCAGCAAATTTGCTGGAGTTGGACTTTTTGCTTACCGACTTCATCACACTGTGTTGAACCCACGATAGACCTAAAACATTCTCAAAATTTTTTGACTCAGTGCCCTTAAGGGGCTTGATTTAAGGGCTAACAGTTGATTTACATTGGAAAAACTTTCGAGTACATAAAGAAACGCACTACATCTTAATAGTCAAAAGAATTTCACCTTTATTAGTTATGAAAAGTCGATTTATATTTAATTATTTTCAAGAAAAAAATCAAATACAATAAATGCAAAAAATAACGATTTGACGAATGACGTGATAAATTGGTCTATAAAATAGTTTATCCCACTCCGGTTACAACGGGAATAGTTAATTTCATGCGAACGGTTGATTTAACTGAAGTATATAGTAGAACTTTAAAATATG
>NW_019390118.1:0-3605 GCF_000671375.1 Centruroides sculpturatus
TCTTTAATTTGTTTAATTTAAAATATATGCTCTTTAATCAAATTAGTACTTTAGCGTCTTGCCCTGTACATCATACTTTTCCGTTAGTGATGGAAAAACTTATTTCTCTAACATCTATTTCAATTATATTACATAAATTTATATTTTAGACTTCAACAACTTTAACATAATATTTGATTGATCCAAGCTTGATTACTGCCCGAACCCATCAGTGTTCTCTTTATCTTAAATTATAGTTCTTATGATTGAAAAATAAAACAAAACATTTGTTACAACAAGTAAAAAATACCACATTAAGTCACACTCAACATCAAAAATTATTTGTTGGGATAATGACATATCAAGTTCCATGTGTGTAAATATAGCCTATTATGCAAATTACATAGGTCTAAATTTGTTTTTTGAGATTCCTAAGAATCAATTAAAGTCGCATTTCTTCTGAAATGTAATATTACTACTGGCGGGCAACATTAACTAACACATTAATTCAAGATCTAGCAGGCTTTCTTCTTTCAGTGCATTGCTGCTAGCAATTATTTAGGATACATAATGATCTAGTGAAAGGTTAATGCTTTTACTACATTTATTTCTTTATTGATAATTCACTATGCTTAGACTACAATGCAATTTTGTTCAGAGGAAATACGATAATTACTGTTGTAAACAATCATTATGATTGAATTGTTATTAGTAACATTATCTAAAAATATTTTTATATATTAATATTCTTGGTTTATTTTTATCATTGTCACCTAAATCCAAAGACAGTCAAACATTTCTTTAGTCTGATGTTGATTCAACATTTTAATTTAAATATGTATGATTCATGTACCGCGTGGAGTCTTCATTAATTATTACGTAATGCTTACTTATATAATATTGCATTAAATTTACATTACCACAAAGTATCAAAGGAATGAAATGGGAGGTGTCCGGGTTTCATAACAGCCTATATTTTCCAGATAGATAAAAGGGTTTAGAAGCGTATAGGGAACATACAACAGACATTCTATTATAGCCTATATCTTTGATATGTAAATTGACTGCATTTTCTTTATTTTGTTACGATGCCGTAAACGTAACGGTGTAACACTGTAAACATTTTCATTCTTTAGCATCATTGCCCCGAAATAATAATTTATTCTTAGAAAGTCCTATTTATCCGTTTATAATGGATTGTTATTATTAAATAACAGTTTCTCACTCTTTGTTTATTCAAATGCCATAAAATTTTCTATTTACATGGTTTAATAAAAAAGGTGAAAGAAAATGCCAAAAATTATATAGAAAACATAAAACTTTCTGCTAGACAGTATTCATTTCATTGACGCCATAAAACTGTGTTTATAGAGCCAATGTCGAAAAATACGATCTAATAAACAAACTCTTAGGAGTTAAAAAAATTATATATTCAAAATGAAACATAATTTACTACATCCTAATTAATAAAATTAGCGAAATAGATGTCTTTTGAAGAGATAAATTTACTAAGGTTAATTTCTATTTGAATCTTACAAAGTGTTATTTAAAATGAAATCCTAATTTTTTTTATCTGTTACTCATAGACGTTATTAAGATAGTAAAAATTATATAACCATATTATACTTGAACTGAATATCAGAAAATAATATTTTATCAACACAAATACTCATGTAAATGACTACAACAATTATTACATAAGATTATCGAAAAACATTCGATTTTATTTGATTTGTAAATCTCTAATTACGTCCATTAAATTCCTTTCTAAAAGTTATCTAAAAAATACATATAATGTACAGTACGTTTCTTATTGGACTCTCAACATATGAGTACTAAGGCCTTCTTTCCTGCATTGTGGGCAATACTCATGAGTTCGATCAAGTTCATAATGAAGACGACCGGTTGATGAGGGAGGGAACTCGATATACAACATCCCGAAATATTTATAGCGTTTTTCGACCGACCGGATTTGATTCCAAATTCCTTGAGCGATGCTGACTAACCGAACCGGCCATCAGGCCGTCCGATATAATTATAACGTATTGTAATTTCGAGCCGTATAACTCGCAATAGCTTATACTTCGCAAAAATTGCTAGAATGTGAAGAAAAATCTTCGAATAATTCACACTGCCTATACTCTGCACATCCAAAGTGACCTCTGAAAACGTAATACATTACTTATCACTATACGCTTTACAAGATATAAAATAAACGGGAGAATAATTACATTGGAAGATAATTTGCAATAAATTTTCGAAAAACACTTAATTTACTTCATTGTTACTTGACTTTTTTCTTATAACAGCTAATAGAAATTAAATAAAACCAAGCAATTATTTATTTTGACAGCGTCATAATGCCGGACTGCAAATTTTAATCATATCTTTAATTTGTTTAATTTAAAATATATGCTCTTTAATCAAATTAGTACTTTAGCGTCTTGCCCTGTACATCATACTTTTCCGTTAGTGATGGAATCGTGCCAGTCATCTATCTAACTCCTTTCAGGGAGAAATTTTTGAATTGAAATAAAGCGATTTCCAGTTTTCATTGGAAGTTCATATATAGTTAATTGGGTTCTCCTGCCTCAAGATTTCTATATCTGGTCTTGTCTTTCATGTATCTGACTCCGTTCTCAAGATTAAGGAAGGACAGACGGACAAACAAATGGGTGGCCGGACGACAGTTGGAATTTATAGGTCTAAAATACATTTATCTGTAGTCATACAAACTTCTATATCAATAATATAGTGAGTTTTGAATTATGATTCCACCGTTAATTTGGATAAAACTGAAAATAATTCTTTGAAATATTAAATGTAGAAAGACAATCATTATGTTCAGTATGAGTAGCAAAATAAATGCTTGTACTTTATTAGCTGATTAAAAATTCAAAATAAATTATGAAAAAGTAAAACCATACTGAACTCATGAGGATTTTGATTAAACAGATCTTAGTGCCCACATAGCGAAAAGAGTCAAATAAATTTACCGCATTTACTCGATTAAACTCAGGGATTCAAGTAAATCCCAGGGAATAATGGTGCTGTTAAAAAATAAATCACAGATTTAAAGCATTGAAGACACGTTGAAGTACTGCACCGTATAAGAAAATGTAGTTCAGAGCGGCAGTTGAGGAGTTTAACTAAAATTCTACTCTTCAAATTGTCTAGAGTAGGACAGAATCTTCTACTCCAGAGTTCTTCCTGGCTGTTATACAGTATATAACAGAAGGAAAGTACGGCGATCGGTCAAAAATGATCCTCCAGATTTTTACATTTTTGGATTCAGGAGACCTTGAAGCGTCGAGAAATGTAAAAAACTTTGGATTTTTTCTGTACGTATGGATGTTAGTGTGTGTGTGTATGGGTGAGGAAAGCACAGTTTTGTTCACCCCATTTAAAGCTTAATAACTCCTGTGTTTTTTGTCGGAAATTTCTGAAATTTTGCAGGGAGATTTGTTTATGAAGGGGATTGATGTTATGAAATTTTGGTGATTAAAGGTCCAGTCCAGAGGGTGGGAAGATAAAGGTAATGATTTTACTCGTTATCAGCTTTTACAATTTTTTATAAAACTTATCCCTAATTCTAAAAATTAAGCTTTTTGCCGTTTTATAATAGA
>NW_019390119.1:0-3603 GCF_000671375.1 Centruroides sculpturatus
CAGTTAACCACAACTTACTGCTTATAGGGACGGTCTTGGACAAGTACACTTGTGTTTCGTTTTGTTACCACTTGCATCCTTTGGGGGTGCGAATGGTAACGATAGGGTAGAAAAGGCGGTGACATCTCCCAAATAAGACGAATCGAGAAGGAGAATAGCACATTTCATCACTGTCAGAGCCCACTATAAACCGGAAACACTACCACGATGTCTGAAACCTCCCCCTACTATCCTCTCCACCTTTTCAACTTGAACACAATTTTTAAGGGGGATGCGAGCCCATATTTTGAGATTCAAGAGGTGATGCGGATCGCTAAAAACGTTAATAAACACTATTTAACAATATAGCAATTCAAGGGGTGGTTTAAAAGTCAGTCAACCGCGTTACTTTTTTAAAGAAAAGTTAAATAAAGCCATGTCTGCTGTTTCCAATTAATCTTTAACTGCTATTAAAAATAAGCTTATATATCTGTTAACCGACTTTTGGGCCACTTTATTGTCGAATATACGTTTAGATAATAATTTGTAGCTGCTATAAACCTGCTGTTACAAGTTAGCTTACTTTTGGTCCACCCTGTAGATATATTATTTACATTTTCATCTGTAACATCACGTGTAAAAAGAATTTTCTATTTTCTGGAATATTTACTTATTTTCTTCACTATTTTTTTGTTCCTAGATTTAGATTTAACTCAGATTGTTCTTACGTTTCCTTAAGCAACAGCATTACTAAAAAGAAAGTGAAAAATTGAGAATTTATTGGGAAAAAAAGACCAGAAAAATCCATAAAATATATATAGATAGATAGATATATTTATTTTTCGAAAATATGCCAATATACTGATTTGAATAAAATGCAATTTATTTTTTTGTAAAAGTAAATAAATAAATACAGGGAAAAAATAAACTAAGAATTTTCTTCTACTCGAATCGATTCACTTGACACAAAAATTTAAGAAAATGGAAGAATAAAAATGCAAATTTTGACCTTTATGAAAATACAAATCAATAAATTTGTGTAAGGAAATTTTAATTTACAACAAATTATATTTAGAATTTTTAAGGCCCAACAAATAATAATACACATGAAAAGTTGAAGTCCTACGCCATAATCTTGCAGCGTTAGATTCGAATTCACAGCCTTATAGAAACAAAGTATGACAGCCTTATGCTATAACTTTATACTGTGAGTTAATAAGTTATAGTCTTGTATTGTGGTGCACTAAGCTATAGCCTCGTTGCTTAAGGCTCTCAGCTATATTTTTACAGTGTGAACCTAATCCACATCTTGTATAAAGCTATAGATTAGGGTCCTGGTATAAAGTCTGAATTTATTTTATAAATATGGCCTAAAGATTTGCATTGTTCAGAGAAATATTGCAGATAAATTTTTAAAATGTCAGAAATTGCAATACTTAAAGTGTAAATAAATGAAAAATTGGTAACATCGTCGCTAGATTTTCCCAGCATTCTTTGTTGGTTTTCATCCATAATAATTGCTGTCATTCTCTTTATAAGTCTTCAAATTGGTTCGGGCGATATTAAGGAACTGGGCTATTTCTCCTGAACCAACGGTTTAATTTTCCGGAAAATTTCTAGAAGCATTTCATCTTAATATAGAAACTTCAATGCAAAATTTCGGAAATTTTCGACAAAGGGCACGGGAGTTATTAAGCTTCAAGGTAGTTGAAAAAAAATAGTGTCTCCACACCTTCAGAAGAAAAAATACAGAGAAAAATCCCCAACTTTCTTTATTTCTACATGTTTCAAGGTCCCTGAATCCAAAAATGTATAAGTCTTAGTAATTTTTGACTATTCTCTATACTTTCCCTCATATAACAGCCGGAAAAGTAATAGTATTTAATAATATTCATGATTATTAACGACACCGTTTATTTTCTAAAAACAATTGAGGTAATCTGAGACATGAAAATAGTTTAAGTACCTTCTTTTAAACGAAATTATCCTTTTAAATTATACTTTTAACAATTTAATAATATAAATTATGTTTACATTTGAATTCTAACACATAAAGGGAGAACGTTTATTAATCATAAAGTGAGATTTTACTACTTGATGATCTTTACTTCGAAGAATAATTCAGTTATAACGTGTTCTCTATGCAAAACGGGGTGATTAAAAACGGAACTTTTAAAAATATTTTAATAAAAAAATAAGTTTTTTTTTTGAATAATTAAAATTTTGACGTTTTTTGGTCGAAATGTTACACAAGAAATTAGGATACTTCAAAAGCAACGTACGTTCTTAACGCTGATTGGCTACATATTCTTTCAGTTCAAGGACATTGGTTTAAAATAAGTGACGTTTTCATTACGTCATTTTTTACTTTCCCTCATATAAAAATGTATAAGAGAGTGTCGTCAAACATCACAATACACGCGAAAACACATTTTAAATAAAAAAATTCTAAAAAGTAAATAAACAAAAACAAAAAAAATATTTTAATTTTCACTAAAGAAGTACAGTGCAACCCAAAAGTCAATTAACCGATACTTTTTAACGATTATTGCAGTTAATTATTCGTAAGTGAAACCTATTTTAATCGTTCCAAAAATCAGTTAACTGACTTTCAGCCACCCTGTATATAAAACTATACAGGGTGTTATGAAAGCTCAATGCTTATGAAGTAACTTTAGAGTTATTTAAATGAGTATTTTAAATATTTTTAATACCAGAATCATTTTTTTATAAATGCTGTCGACAAACAAACAAGCGTGACCTTCAGAATTTGTTTTTACATAAGAGCAGTATATTTTTCTGTAGTTACTGTATACAGGGTAACGTAATTCTCTGAAGATTAACCACAAGAATAAAAAAATAACCACGAAGTTAACCAAGAAAAAAAACGTTGAAAGCAACAAACGTAAAAAATGTTTGTTGCTGTTTTTGTATACGTCAGCTCAACACTGTCGAGGGGGATGACACCATAGACTTTC
This sequence comes from Centruroides sculpturatus, assembly GCF_000671375.1. Classification (NCBI taxonomy): domain Eukaryota; kingdom Metazoa; phylum Arthropoda; class Arachnida; order Scorpiones; family Buthidae; genus Centruroides; species Centruroides sculpturatus. Next base: position 2,958 of record NW_019390119.1, read on the forward strand.
TACAGGAAACTAGGCCCTAGTTAGGTGTTACAGACGTAAAGAAAATCCGGAAAACCACACATGGCCAGCCTGCGAGTCCCGAACCCACAACCATTGGTTCGGCGGATTTATTCACTCGGCCACTGGTGTGCCATACTTATCACGTGTTGGGCCATACTCACGGCCAGACCTACCATTTTTCGGGGTCATATCACTCACGAAAAATTCTCCGTGTTATTCGTGCTCCCGGATTCGAATTCTGGATAAGGTAGACTGACGTCACGAGCGCGTCATCCATCCGTTCGACAATAAAACGTGAGAAAAACGTAGTATAATATATACATAAGAACAAACTGGAAAAATTGGAAAATATTTATCAGGTAATCAAAATTACGAATCAGGATTAATTCAGTTATAAGTAAAGAAAGATGGGGCCATAAAAATTGAAGAAGCTATAAAGTCGGTAGCAAGTTAATTAATTAACGAAACAAGTAATGATATAAAACATTTAATTTTATTTAATTACAAAAGTAGATTTTATGTTATATTTTATTATGTTTTTAATGAGCAATAAAAAGAGAAATTATCGACGATTTTAATCGTATCTTAAGCCAACACCTTGATATCCCTTTGTGGGTTTTTGGTTATGAAATTAAAATTATGGATT
>NW_019390120.1:0-3087 GCF_000671375.1 Centruroides sculpturatus
GTAATAATAAAAATACATATATACACAGTCTTGCATTTTTATCAATCATGTTTTTTCTGTTTGTGGGGTGTTAAAGAATCTGTCCAATGTTGAATGCTTTTTTTCTTCAGGATTTTTCGGAAGTAATTAATAGCATTGTTGTCGTGCCTATTAACCTCAACCTGGTTTGGATACCATTCTAAGAACCATTGTTCTAACATCTTTCCACTTCTTCAAAAGATCTTTAATAGCAGATGTTGGCATTGGTCCTCTTTTTCAGAAGAAAACATATCTCGCCAAGTTTCTTGGTGTTCTTCTGTCATCAGATCAGTTTCAGGTTCCATTATGAGCTCTTCAATGTTCTTTATTTCTCAGATGTGATTTTTGTTACTACTTTAGCTGCTTAAGTCTTCTTGATTATACTGTATCTTCTTTAGATAAGATTGAACTGTGGCCTACTGTAGACATGTTCAAGCCATACTGCCCAGCAACATCAGACATCTGTCCACTCTCTACCTTTGATATTATACTCTCACCTTTCAAAAATAAAAACCAACACAAAACTTAATGAGTGCCACACAACAGTCTCGTGAATACTATAAAAAAAAATTCTTTCTGTCAGAAAAATAAAAGGCTGGAATTACAGGGAAGAGTTTCAAAGTTTGGAGGATACTATCCAATCAGTATATACCGGGTTGAGCATTGATGTCGACATCTGCCTCTGAAAAGTTTTGAATTATTGCCTGAAGACAAGGGAAGACCAATCAGTATTCATTATTTTACATCGCTTCTTGTGTTTGTTCTGAGATGTTTGTTGTCCAAACATAAAAATCTTTTGCAAAAGTGTTTGTTGTCTGATTTCTTCATAGTCCAAACTGTTCGTTAACCGATCACCCACTATACTTCCTTATGAATTCTGGAAATTTATTCCTAAACAAATTCCTGGAATTCACAGTAAAGTGCTAATATTTGTGCATTACCAAGCAAAAATTGCATTTGTAACCTTCTGCTATAACATCTTACTGTTTTCTCTTTGTAAAATTTATTTATTTTAGAAAAATGAGTGCTAAAATTAAGCAACTGATGATAAATATTACTGATAAATTAGAATGCATTATTTTATTGTAATATTTTCTTAACAAGTTGAGAGACATCCACTATAAGGCAGGAATCTGTGCTATGCTGCATAATACACTCACTGAAAAAAGTTACACACCTGGATAGAAATGTCCAATTACTGCAAAACACAGCATAAAGCTAGGTCTCAAACAGGTATGTAAATTATCATGGTTTTTGTCCAATTGCACACCAGGTACCTTAATCTAAATGCCTACTAAAGTATCTTAAAATCACTATCTCAGTATCCTATAAAAAAGCTCATTGTGTCTCATTGTTTTCACAATTTTCTGTGTACCTGTTGTTTGGATATCTTTGAATGTTAGTCATTCTTATATGACACAGTAAAAGACATTACATATAGCTGATGGGGTTTGAAAACGATTGCATCATTGGCTGAGGGAAGCAGGGTAACTTTTTTCAATTGACCATATCTGGATTGTTCTGATTTGACTGTAAAAAGATGTTGGAGGCAATAACTATGTGAGGGCACATATACACATTGGGCAAGACCAACCAACAGGAGAGATGTCTGTATGATCATCCACAGCTGTGGAATCAGAATTAAAATGAACTGTAGAAATGAACAGTCACAATAGCATCTTTGTCCACTATCCAGAGATAGAGGCAAATCTCATTACTAAATTCTGTCTATTCCTGTACCACTTGTAGGAGACTAGAAAGGTAAATTTGCATTCGTGATAACTGCTACACATCTTGACATTAGCACTCCAACATTGACTTCATTTGCAATGGTGCTGTGATAAAGATGCACTGCTACAGACTGGCAATATATCATCATAAGTGATGAAACAAATGAGCACCATGTTAAGAGCATGGAAGATCTTTAGTGACAGCTTCAATCCCACCTTTACTGCTGACATGCTGATCTGGGAAGCAATCTTATATATTAATAGTATGAGGATCATTGATGACACAGCAGTCAAGAAAGCCTAGCCCTCATAAATTGCCCTTTATGGCAGGACTGTAAACAGCCATTTTCAAGCAAGATAATGTGCAAATGCAAACAGCTAGGGCAGTGTTTCTCAACCCGTAACGAACCATCGCCCCCTTCACTTCAAAATTCCAAGGCCGAGGACCAAGGCTAATGCCAAATTCGTACTGCATTGAATAGACTAGTGACTAGTATAATGTTATTTGTTTAATTATTGTACAATATAACGAATAAAATATCTAATTATTCTTAATACAATGTTTTACTATATTGTCCAGAAAATTGTTTTTTGCCCCCCAAAATATAAATTGTCACTAATCGTCCCCTCAACATGGAAAATCGCCCACATGGGGGCGATATCGGCCCCGTTGAGAAACACTGAGCTAGGGTTTTCCAGGAATGACTCCATTACATTGCTGTACTTTCATAGCCTGCTTAGTCATCAGAAGTTTACCAATCAAGAATTTGTGGAAACAGATGGGATGTTTGAGAAATCTAGAGAAAAGTTGCAACATCTATATGCAAATCTCCTCATACTGACATATGATTCCTTTATGGCTGATCATATTACTACACAATCAGGCAAGGAGAGATCATAAAATGTCTAAAGGTTTCTTTAAATTGTAGCATTGTTTTACAGGAAATTGTCTCTTTGCCATAATATTTTAATCACTTATTACAGTCATCATGTTCACATTAATAAAGTTTCATCATATTCCAATACTTCTTTCTTGAAGCAAAACTTTTTTGTCAATGAATGTATAAAAGTGCCATATTATCTAAGCAAACTTGTCTTATATTATTATATAGTAAATAAATTTATCACCACATTATTATTTTTGTAGTTAAAATAAAAATAATCTGATAAAGTATTTCATAATGGAAATCAAATTAGCTCTTATTCAGATTCAGATATAATGAAGAAAACATTGAATAAGATTCATTACACACTGCAATATACTTACCTCTTTAGGAAATTTTACTGGTGATTTTGATGTACAAGACTCGGAGTGCTACACATCTTGACATTAGCACTC
>NW_019390120.1:3397-3940 GCF_000671375.1 Centruroides sculpturatus
ACTAGCTGCAAGGACCCGCTTCGCTGGGTTTTTATTTGTATATAATATAGTTTTATATATATAAAAGACTGTTTTTCTAAGTAATCTAGAATCTAGCTGCAAGGACCCGCTTCGCTGGGCAAAAAGTAACAATAGTAAAGATTAAGATAATTACATTATAGCCAATCTTACCCGTTTTCACAGAATGCAAGAATTAGGTCCCCCGTTTCCAGACTAATTAGAGAATTTTTAGTCCAGTCGAACAAACTATTTTCAATATGATCAATTTTCTGGAACGTTTACAATCGTTCTATAATCGAACCAATTCGAATTCAAATTCGAATATTGTTAAAATTAAATTCAAACAAATTTGAATATTGTTCGAATTTAATTCAAACAAATTCGAACATAACATTCAAAATAGAAAACCACTTTCAACCACTTTCAGCCCCATATCTCCCACACCCTTATAACTATCGAGACGCAACCACCATAGTGCTGCACGAATGGAGACTTGGGGCTACCACCACATACAGACAGCATTCATGTGCGATGTGTAGTTTT
>NW_019390121.1:0-3610 GCF_000671375.1 Centruroides sculpturatus
GATGCACAACACATAAGAGATATAATATACCTGTATATAGATATTTGGCTTTCAGTTGGTAAGAAGAAGGCTTTTACAAAATAAAATAAAATAGATTTTTTAAGTTACATCTTGAGAAAATTAAAATTTATTCGATTGATCTACAAAAATCTTTAAGTTGAAAAGTTTAAAGGTCTGGTATACAGGTATGAATATATCATTACATTATAATGAATACAGTGTGGCTCAAAAGTCAGTTAACCAAGTTAACTGACTTTTGTTCACCCTGTAGAATGAATTGATAAAAATTCTTAATTATAAATATGCGTTGTTTAAAGACAGGGATATGTTCTGAGAAATACGTCATTAAGCGAACATCACAATGTGCTTAGACAAACCTTTGTGGTATAGTCTACTACTCACATAGACTATATGTAATAGAATTGTAATACAATAACATTATCTATGCATGCAAATATAGTAAAGGTGTGAGAGACAGCGAATTTTTCAGTTTAATTATAATCTTATGGAACATATGTCGTATATGCGGTTCATCATTAAGTGGCACATACCTGTATAGGAATCGTTATTTAGGAGTTAAAATTCCTAGTTATTAATGTAAGTGAATAAATTATTAAATTATATTCATATATAATTATTTGCTGTAATAAAATATATGCTTAGAACAAGTAAAATAATATTTAAATTTCATTTCTATCTTCACAATGAAAAATTCCAGTTTCGAAGTATTAGTTTAGTGTCTGTCACGTGATTATCATAGACCTTTTTGATGAAACAATAAATAATATTGTCTAGTACATTATTTTAACGAGATGAAATATTTGTTTTTATCAAATGAAATAAGTTATTAATCGTTTATCATTATTTTATCTCTCTTCCGTATCAATAGGAATATATCCTTTCAGATAAAACATCGATGAGTCAGAGATGAAGATTTGCTCTAGGAATTATTATTATTATTTTGTTTTGTTATACGTTAAATTAAATCGAGTTATATAGAAAATGGATTTTACTAAAATTTTATTTTATTTACTTTAATTCTTTGTCAAAATTATAAATGTAACAATAACTCAAACGCGTAGAATAACAGGTTCGTTGCGTCGTAAGTGAGCGATTTGAATTTTTCTACAAATTTAACCGAGAGTGAACATTTATAAAGTAAAAACTAAATTCACATATTTTCTGTACTAAAATTAAGTATTCTAATTAATAATATATAATTAAAATTTTTCATCAGTTGTTGCGCTGTTCACGGTGTTGAAGGCCCGAGGGCTATGAATAACTAGAGTATTGTTTAATTCGAGGTCGTACGGTTTGAAGACAGAGGGAGTGGTCGGATGTTTTCTTTAAAAATACCCATCGTAAAATGGCACCGAGTCGACCTTGCTCTTCCCGCATCCTGTTGCCACACCCGATCCACTCATCGTACCTGATACCGATCGCATCACACCCGTCCTTCGCTGATTTCGCCTGACAAAAATAATTAAAGTTGGCTTTTTCACTGCTTTTAAAAAACCCTGGAAGTGATAACATTAGGTTCTTTCATTTACTCATCTTAAATTAATGAAAATTAACGAGTAAATCGGTGGCATTAACTAAAAATCCATCTAATTGTAAAATCCGTATTATGAATTTTAATGAGGTAATTAAATATATTTTTATATTAGTGCCAGAGTTGTTTATTCAATTACTCAAAATTCTTTTGATTGGAATTTTTAATTGTGAAATTTTGCTATTATTTTAGTTATACATTCAAAATTTAGATATATTTAATTTATTGATAGTTCTTTAAAATAATAATAAGAAGAACGACGTTGAGGACAGAAATAAAATGAACGTTTCAAATAAATTAATTTAAAACTATCCGCGTAGAGATAAAAATAAATTTAATTACCTATCAATATTCCTTATACTTTCGAATAATATAATTAACCTAGTAGAAATTGATATTGAATATAGCCTAATTTAATGAACGTCGTCACGAAATGCACACTTCACAATAAATTACAAGAAAAACTGATAAGATTACTTGCAATATTTAATCCAGATATGCAAACTTTTTGACAGATATTTCATAAGAAAAAGACTTTTTTTTTTATTCTGTTCAGTACTGTTACTATAGAGATAAACAGACGCGATGCACAACACATAAGAGATATAATATACCTGTATATAGATATTTGGCTTTCAGTTGGTAAGAAGAAGGCTTTTACAAAATAAAATAAAATAGAAAAAAAATTAAAATAAATAAGTTTTCAATATTTAAATTGAAAATTAATTGTTATACACTTCTTCGCACGTTTAAATAAGAATTAAGATTAATTAGAAAATATATATTTTATGAATTCTAATAATTTAATTTGCGACTTGAATACATTTCAGACTACTTGTTTAGGTGTTGTTTCTCCATCTTTTCGACCGACATACCTTTTGAAATAGCCAATAAAACCTCGTAGTTTTTTAATCCGTGTCTCTCGTATCCCATGATTATAACTTGGGTTACACTCCAGGTTTTGTAACCTGAAGTACGCGTATTCCAGATTGGAAAAGTGTTTTATGATCCCAATGAATAAAACGGATAAATACCTTTTTTTGTGAGTTAAGTAATTTCTAAATTCAAACTCTATAATTTGCTTTAGTAAAAAAGTTCGAGAATTTTACATCAATAAAAATAAAATTAACACTTATAATTTATGCATTTAATTAATTATTTAATTTTAATTAATTTCTTTGGAAAATTTACAAAGGACAAATGCCATCACAATAACTGCTTAAGCTTAGTGAAACAATTGCACATTTATTCTCATAAACTGAATATTTTTCGACTTATTTAGAATTAAATTCAATTGAAAAATATAAAAAAAAATTGAAAAATTTTTAATAATAAAATTATTANTCAGAATCTTGTGGTAGAGATCGATAAATCCTAACAAAACTAAAGATTATTTTTTATTCATTTAAATCGATATTTTATGATATTTTGTTGCCACTTTTTAAACTTTTTTTTTGCACTAAAGAAGAAATTTAGATCGATTTTTTCATATTTTTTACATATAATTTTATACGTAGCTAGACTGAAGTAGCTTACTTTATTCCGATTCTCTTGGAAAAAGTAAGCATCAATCCTCCGAAACATACACAGAATATATAATGCAAAAATAAAAAGATTTGAATCTCAATAAATACTCGAATATTCCTAATTTAATACGTTTCTGTAAGGAATTTAATGATTTTAAGTGCCAGTCACTGAGACTCTCGTCTCAAAAAGTCGTCACTATAGATAATTGTATACTCGATGACACATTTCGTGCGTACAAAAGGATTGAATGTTGTGTCCAAACGGAACGAAATGCATATAAATAAGAAAGAAACAAACACTCTTATATGATGTAACTTGATATGGAATTGTACTTAGTTTCAATGCCGAGTCACAGCTTTTTTTTAAAGTTATTGATTTCGATAAAAGAAATATTTCTCGTCACTCGATATTTCAAAAAAATAAATAAATTCCGGTATAGATTTTATATACACAAGTATCCTTCTGTGTTCGCTCCAAGTTTACGTATTTCTTTTAGAATCATCTAAACAAAGTTATAAATGTTTTTCTCAA
>NW_019390122.1:0-3685 GCF_000671375.1 Centruroides sculpturatus
AGCAACGTTTTGCATAACGAGTGACAAGGAGAGGAGAAATCCTGGATTGTGGGCATGCTCCATCAGTCTGTGTTTAGCACTCGTTCTGCTAGCATCTTAGTGCTGCTTGTGATCACACATTTTTTCAAACTTGTGTTCAGACATATTATGTATAAACATCAACAACCATAGCCTGGTATATAATAAACATATCAAACAATGTGCCAAATTCTTGGGCTATGTAAAACCTATAATTTAATATTAGAAACTGATTAATTTGACTAGAAATAGGCAGTTATGCTGCCATCTTGTATTAAATTTAATGACCAATTACATAAATAAAATAAAAATCAACACCTTTAAACATCCAGCAAATCGTTTTTTAATATTTAAAAACGCTTTCGAACGCTTTAAGCGATCATCATCATCATGGATCAACTCTGGAGCTGGAACAAGAAAATGGAAGCATTGTTAATTTTTTAGATTTAACTATATCTTGCAAAGATGGTGAAATCGGAACAGATATATACCGGAAACCTACTTATCTTCCTATCGTCATTCCTAGGAACTCCGCAGACCCTGAGCATATAAAAATGGCCGTTTTTCGTTCGTGGATAAGGAGGGCACACACGCATTGCACCAGCGTCTGCGACACTTACAAAGAATTAGAGTATATAAAAAACATGGCGATGCAGCAAGGATACCGTAGAGAAAGAATAGATGCCCTCATCGCGAATTGTCGGAAGCGACTCCCCTCTCAGGGAGGGAATCAACGCAAAGAGAGAATCGTACTCAATTACATACCGTTCCTTAAAGGAATGGTTAAGAAAGTTACCAGGGATAAGGATGTACGGATAGTTTACAAACGTAATCCCACCGTATACAGGCTCTTAAGGAACGATAAAGGCAATTACGAACACAGCGCAATGGCNCATAATTCATGATTTGAAGGCAGCAATTTCAGATGCTTGGGATAAACTTAAGATTGAATTCCTTCAGAATCTAATTGAAACAATGCCTAATCGAGTATTTAATGTAATTAAGTTAAATGGTGGTTACATTGGCCATTAAATTGTAAGAAAACTTTACAATTTGAAACCTGTCCAGATAAATATGTAACAGTTTTTTTGTACAAAATTTTCAAAAATATTATTTTCAGTGACAAAATGTTAATATTTGATTAAAATTCTTATTTTGCAGTGTGGAAACCTGTATTAGGTAACCAAAAAAGTTCTGTTATTTTTTGTGAAACTACAAAGTTTAAAGAATGTTACATGTAATACACAATAGAAGGCACTAAAATTCCAGCAGTATGTTAATCAAGATTTAATGCTGACTCATATAAAGAGAAGCAGAAAGATTATCTCTTAATATTATAAAAATTGACCTGAAGATGAATACTCCAAACTATAATTCATGCTTGTATGTTGTATGAGTTTAAACTTTGAACAAATGCTCTGCAAATGGCTCAAAAAATATGCCAGTCTTTCGGACAAGGTTCTGTCAGTACTCGCACCAACCAAAGGTGGTTTAGAAAATTTTCTTCTGGCGATGAGTCACTTAAAGATGCGTCACGAGAAGGGCGGCCATATGTCATTAATGATGAATTACAGGCTGCAATTGAAGAAGATTCCGCTCAAACTTGTCAGATGTTAGCACAAAGGTTCTCCATAAGTGACAAAACTGTCCATTTACATTTGCATAGTCTTGGGAAAGTTTACAAGCTCAGCAAATGGATACCTCATCAATTGACATCTGCCAATATTGTGCGTATGGTGGACTGCATATAGAATTATTCACTATGAACTTATACCATCTGGCCAGACTATTACTGTTAACGTCTACAGTGACCAACTCCGTCCAGTTCACCAATCACTTTTGAAAAAACAGCCAGCTTTAGTAAACCGTAAAGGCATTCTTTTCCTACACGATAATGCTATAGACATCATGTTGCACGTGTGACCTCTGACACAATTCAGACCCTTGGATGGGAACCTCTTTTGCACCCTCCTTATTTCCCTGACATTAGCCCTTCTGACTATCACCTATTTTTAAGCCTAGATAATCATCTGCAAAATTGATAGTTCAGAAATAGAGGTTATAGAAATGGAGTTAGGGAAGTTTTTCAACTCTAAAGATTGTGACTTTTATAAAAATTGAATTTATAAACTTGTTTCCCATTGGGAAAAGGTTATAAAATGTGAGGGTGGTTATTTTGATGTATAAATTGTGTTATTTCCTATACATTTTTATATTTGTTTTCTTTAGACAGAAAACGACAGAACTTTTTTGGTTACCTGATAATTAATTTCTAATATTTAATCATAGCATTTACATAGCCCAAGAATTTGGCATATTGTTTAATGTGTTTATCAGACATATTACTTTAATTTTTTTTCTTTTCTGCAAATCGAATTCGCATTCCAGATTGGTTCATTCAATGCTAGAAGAAAAGATGATGATGATTTACACTCCTTAACAATGTATATTGTATAATTTTCTTTGAATAAACATTATACATAAAATATTAGAGTATTTTTTTCAGCATGGAATGCATTTTCATATTTACATTAATTTATATGGGAAAAATTGTTTTGCTTAACAAGTGTGTTGCATTACGAGTAAGATTCTGGAACAAATTATGCTCGTTAAGCAAGGTTCTACTGTAAGTATAAAAATGACAAATATAAGTTATTTTTATCATAAATTATGTAATTTTAAGGAATCCTCTATATTTTAAATACTTTAAAGACTATTTATCAACAAATTTTTACAAATTTGAATTGTCCTTTGGGACATTTCTATTTATTTGTAAAAATAAATAAATAGTGTGTGTAACATGCATACACATTTGTTAATTTCAAAATAGATGACTGGGCGATGGTCAACTGAGCAACAAAATAAAAGATCAATAATAAAAAAAATACAAATTTTTTTATTGTCTTTTTTTTATTAAAATCACTATTCTTTTTTATTGATCCAATACCCTGTAAATTTAATTAATAATTTTTAAGAAATGAATTAAACAAGTTAAAAGAACGATTTTATAATTAACAAATGTTTATGCATGTTTTTACAAATTAACTGTTAAAGAGTATAGATTAATATTAAAAAAAATTTTAATAAATCAATCCTCACCAAGAAATCCTTTTTTTGCAAGTTGTAATGCAAAATTTCGAGTCATTTTTTCTAACTCAAAATCACTAAATTCTTTAGGATTAATTTTTATTCCTGCTTTTGCACCACCAAATGGAACATCCACTACGGCACATTTAAAAGTCATTAATGCTGAAAGGGCTTTAACTTCATCCAAACTCACATCAGTACTGTAACGAATTCCTAGATAGAAAAATTTATTATTATAAAATAATAAATTTTTAATTACAGTCAAATTATTGAATTATATAACATGGGATGTTTTTGGTACATCTTTAAATATTTCTTTAAAAAATTAATTTCACAATCACTTTATCAAAAATAAAATTTGGTAAAATGACTGTTTGGCTTTATAAAATTTCAATTATTTAGGAAAGTAATATCATCTTTCAAAACTGAAGATTAATTTTATCAATTAATTTTATCAAATGATGTATCAAATTTCATTGAAATGGCATGAGGTAAATTTTATTTATCTAAAAAAATTATATTTCATTGATTGTTTAATATATATTTAAACTATTCTTCATGAATACTTTTACCTATCTAG
>NW_019390123.1:0-3599 GCF_000671375.1 Centruroides sculpturatus
TACAAAATTGGTCTCTAGATTAAAAAATTTAAAAAAAATGTCAGAATTTCAAATAGCCAATATTTGTCTTTATTGTCAAATTGAAAAAGACAATATTCTCTTTAAAGTAATCAAATAATGTTGAGTGAAAGAGCTTGATAACAGTTCAACGTAATTAATAATTACCTAGTGCTTTAACACTTCTACCAGCAATTATTTTCTTAACAATACTAATGTTTTTAATCTATTCAGTGGCCTTCCTTGGGTATTTGAGCAGAAAAAATTTGATTGAGCATTGAAACTTTTGGAATTTTTGGGAACTCAATTGAATTTTTCTGCTTATATACCTGAAGTGGTTGAAAACATTACTATTACTAAGGAAATAACTGTTGGAAGAAGAGTTAAAGCTCTAGGTAATTATCTCAGTTATAGCTTCTGGGTTATTTTGAAATTCGATATAAACTTATGAAATGCCATAAAACATGACATTATCATTAACATAAAGTGATTATTTAAACATTTTGAAAGTCTCTTAATTTTTGTCTTTAACTTTAAAAAATTTAATATTTATTTAAATATTAAGAAAACAAAAAATGGTTTAATTTTTTAGAAGTTAAGTTCTGAATGTTTGCATAAATGTGTATTTGTCATCAGAAATTCTAAAGTATAAAATATCCAAAAATATATTATAATCAGAAGATTAACTTACATAGTTACATTTAACTTATATGTTATGATCCAGTAGTTTGAAACGTAAAAGACACGAATGTTCATTCACTTGCATGAATTGCATGACGATGTCTTTGACTAAACATTCACTTCATTGTCCAAACACATTAAACATTCGTCTTTCACTAGACATTGTGTTCTTTTTCAGGCAAGTATTGTCAACAATTACTAGGTGTTAGTGTTAATAAATAAATCATTGGCTGTTAAGTGTCAATATGGTGATTTTTTTTTTTTTTTTTTTCTTGAGGCATTATACATCTATGATTAAGTACATTTAGGTATACAACAGGCATGCACAATATATTTTTTTGGGATGCCCTGGGTTTCATTATTTAAAAGAATGAATATAAGCCTAAATAGAGCATAAGCTCTAGTATAAGACCTATATTACTTTCTACCTTTTGGATAATTATTTATTCATCCCTTAAGCCTATACATTAAGTCTAGCCTATATTAATTTAGTCATATTGATTTAAACAACAGAGGCTTGAATGACACTTATAGTTGCAGCATCTGTCACCAAGAACACTTTTTTTTTGACTTGCAGTTCTAGTTTTTTATCATTGGAGTTCAAACTGAACTTATTGTCTCTCCTCTTCTCAGTCACTATTTTGTAAAACTCTGTATGAAACTTTCTTTCTGGTTTTTACTACATAATCTAAACATGAAAGAACAGAACAGGAATGAAAATAGAAAAACAAAATAAGGTTATATTACATGAAGTGTAGTGGTGCCCCGACAGTTCACATCATTACCTAAGCAGCACTGGGGCAATGTTGTTTTAATATGCTGTCAATATATTGTTGTTTAATATACTATCAATATGCTCTAGCAGGCATGCTAAAGCAGTGATTGATATCGCTGCCTAATACAATGTGCAAATGTTGTGAATGGCCAGTTTTTCATGTGATTTTGTATATTCTCTATGTACTGAAATAAAATTGTAGTGTAAAAATGCATTTTAAGATACAAGTGAAAGGTATAATGATTAAATAAATTTATTAATTTACAAATCTGAGAATTTAAATTTAAATCTAGTTTAATAATTTTTTTAATCCCATTTGAATGCCTTATTTTAACTGAAATTTTGACTTCATGAAAAGTATTATTGAAGATCTTTGTCTTTATTCTCAGAATTTTGTTAAAATCATCAAATGTAATGCTTTCTAGCTTTGAAATACTATTTTAGGAAAAAATTATTGTAGAAATTTTCTTTTGTTAAGGATAACATTTTTTTGTATGCATGAGTAGTATTAAACTGCTTCATTATACTATTTGTACTGGTATTTTTTTCCCTCATTTCAGATATGCATTTGCTTCATAGCAATAGTTTCCTTGAACAAACTTTTTAAAACTTTAGTAAGTGATAATGTTAAAAATTTCATAATTGAATGCAACACAAAGATCTTTTATGATATAAGATACAGATAGATACTGTACTTATTGTAGTAAACAGTGCCTTTTAATAGTAATCTTGCTGTCTATTGGAGGGAGATAAGGCTTATCATAAACTGAAAAATTACACATAATATTTAGCATTATCACTGCTGAAGTTTTGGTAGATTTACCAAAATGTATTTAAGATCACAGATAGTAAAACTTGGCAAGTTTTACAAATGGAACATAATAGTTAAATTTTCTATTACTGCAAAAATAGTTATACTTTACTTTTAAATTGGATTAAATATTGCATTCCATAATGCAAGTTAGAAGTCTGCAATGACTACTTTAGCTGAAATAGACTCAGTGGAGTTGAAAACATTTCTGATGAATCTCATCTGGTTTAGCTTCCTCAAGTAGCAGATTAAAAAGAAGAAAGTATATATTAGATTGTAGAAAACATGGAGATAGCAAAACCACTTGACTTTGAGGTGACAGGATTTAGATTAGATTTAATTCTGTAATTATAAATGATGATGAGAAAAGTTACTGGATTTGTTCTGTTAATAATCTGTCTTAAATAATAGTCATAGGAAAATCTTGGCTGTTTTAATAATAGTTTTAACTATTATTTGAATAAATTTGATGTAAACAGCACCCATTAATAAACAGTGAAACTGCAATACAAAGTTATAGTCAGAATGCTGTTTATTAGAATAAATACAATAATTATGGTATATGGACAACCTTTACAAAGGAAACCAATTGAGATAAAAATTTATGTAGGAAGTACAACAGAAAGGCACTGAGAATACATAAATAATAGTAATTAAGAGAAGAATATTAAAATTACTTATTTAATTTACAAAGTGATGCTTTAAAAAGGAAGGAATTACCTTCCCAAACAAGATCCCCAGAGATAAAAACAATAACAACAAATATAGTAAAAAAAATACAATAAAAAATAACAAGTAATAGAAAAAGCTTAAAAATAAATGTTGTATAAAACAATTAAATACCAATACATTAAGTAAATTAAGTAAGGTGTAATTTTATTACCTTGTATAACTAATGGTAATGATACTTTTGAAAATCTTGTATGCAATTTTAAAAGTATTCAGATAGCAAAAAATATGTTTAATATAAAATCAAATTTAAACTTGTAGATATAGATAATGAACAGTTTATAAGAACTAAAACCTTGATGCTCAGAATTCAATTTAAATAAAAAGGTTTAAATGAAATTCAAGTAAGTTTTACAAATTTTACAAATTTATAAAATTTGTTTCATAGATATATTTTGAAATCTATGTTGTTGAACTGTTGAGCTAGTATAAATCTGTGTTGTTATGTTGACATATTTAGTATATTTTTTAATTATGGAACAAATGTAGAGCAGTTTGAATAGAGATAAGATATTAGATTTCATTTATTAACACATTAGCATATAACTTAATATGCTAACTTGTTAATAAAATGTGAAAGTGTTATTAAGGGTTTGTTTAGGTATA
>NW_019390124.1:0-3622 GCF_000671375.1 Centruroides sculpturatus
TGAGCCGTTGATTTTGAAAGTGGGGCAAGTCCATTTTGTGAAAAAAAAAAATAGTTAAAGCTAATTTTTATTACAAATTTACATAAATTTTTAATCAATTCACAATAAATATCTTATAATATCAGTATAAATTTGTTACTAGTAATTTATATCGTCAACGATATTTATTGAGAGTTGATTTTGAAAGTAAGGCAAGTCTACTCTAAAGAAAAATATAATCTTACAATTTTTGTGTTCAAATTTTACAATGTTCAAATTATGAAAAATATAATGATATTATGGATTTATTACCTTACGTAAACTACCCATTCATTATAAATACTTTAAAAATCTGTACCATTTGAACTAAGAAATATAATTATATGCATGCAATTACTGAATATTTTTCTTATTTTATCCACTTTTTCCTATAAAATTAAATTTATTTTTCGTTTTACTGTAGCTTTTCGAAAGAAGTACGAAATGTTGAAATAAAATAAATAAGTAAATAAATAAAATATTCAATTTTTTGTTGTTATAATTATATTCCATTAAAAAAATCAACGTTTTCAACAAATCATTGCTTTTGAAATTGAGGAAAGTCCATTGGCACATAACAAAATGATGATTTTTTCACCTACCACGGATAACCATTATTGCCTATTAAATTTACATGAAATAAGACCAAAAAAAAAAAAAACATAAAATAAGTCTATTACTGCTTACGAATACTTTTAACCCATTCAAATGCACACCATTAAATATATAGCAACAACATAAAATGGACTTACCCCACTTTCAAAATCAACGGCTCATATATTGCTGCAAATCGCGGCCACTAAAATCCAACCAATTAAAACTTTCGTATTTCGTGAAAATGGACAAGAAAACAAATAGATCGGTATCGCTGCGTTAAACCTTTGTTATTTACGTAGGTAAACGAATTTTCGGCACCATTTTTACTTAGGATTATTAATTAGACGCTGTTTGTTAAAAGTATTATATTACGTATTATTTATTAGCAGCAAAATAAATAATATAACACTTCAAGTAAATAAAAGTAGGCCTACGTAGACTGGTAGAAAGACGCCAATTGCCGGCTCGCTCCGAAATTCTCTCGAAGGCACGTGATTTCTTTCGCATTTAAAAAAAATCACACGAATACGATACGAAGTGTAAATAGAAGAGTACTTACGAATGACTTCAGAAGATATTAAAAATGAATGCCATAGGCAGAAAAAAGAAAATTCAAAAATACACCGAACAATAAGAATAGAAAATTCTCCAATAAAACAAAATGTCCCGTGGCGAGTATTTCCACTACTGAGTGTCGTCGTTATAAACATTAAAAATTCTACGGAACGACAGTGACGTAAGATAAAACTTTCCGACTTTACACCATAACGAAGTAAGTTTTGGTAGTGCGTGTGCTAGAAATCGTCATTTACTTTTAAGTTTAGTTTAAAATTTTAAATTGTATCGTAAAATTAACTTTTCATTCTACTTTTCCTTCTTGTTCCACGCTTATTAATAATTTTTGAGTAATCAAAGTAATCCAAGCTGAAATATAAAAATTGAAAATTTAAAACACAGTTTTATCAAAATGATTATATAAAGATGAAAATACGCACCGATTACTTTCTTGTACATTTTCGGTTTATCTTTCCAATATATAGTTAAAAAATAAACAGGAATTCCCGAGACGGTTATGGCTATGCCTATACCCGTTTCCCATGGACTAACGTAAAATGGCAGAAACACCAGAAATATACAAACGATCATGAATATGACTGGAATTGCTAGATTAATCTACAAAATATAATTGAATACTTTGTTAAATTATACTAGAAATTTATATAAAAAATTTAAAACAAAATTATACTTTGATGGGTCTTTCCATGTGGGGCTGTTTTATCCTTAACCACAGCATTCCACCTACAGAAAACATTACGAACAGAGCTTCTATGAATGCCGTATAATTTATGAGAACGTACACTTGAATCGTCGATAAGTATGCCAGACTCAACACTCCCTACACAAAGAAACACACTAATAACTATTAAATTACATTTCTATATTTCCAATTTTACATAATATGTAAAATTTGAAATATCGAAATGTAATTTAATAATAATTTAAAATCGAAGGAAGATCGATTCTGTCGTAGTTTGCATACGAGACATCACATACTGTATGCAAATCAAGCNGTTTTAGGACTTGTGGTTTTTCCGTTGCATTTTTCACTGTATCATCATCAGAACTTTCACTAGTATTTTCTTCACTATATTTTCTTTTTGAAGGTCCTAGTCCGTGATTACTTACATTAAAAAAATTTTATAATGTTCCTTCTGTTTTTTGCTCATTTTTATGGGTTAATTATAAATAATTAAAACTAAACACACAATATAAGAAAGAAATGCACTATTATTCGATCCAAAGTCGATGCTAAAACTAAACTAAAACACCCACAACTTGTCGTAAAGATTTTGCATATCTTTTGCAAAACATTAAATTTTCAAAGCCTACTATTTTTCCTAATTATTTTTAAAATTCCAAGCATTAATAGTTTCTTAGAATTACTTTGAAATAAAATCAGTACATACTGCGGTGTAAGTAGCATATTTGCATTTATTTCTTCTGTACTAACAAAGTTGTATACAGGAAGAAAGAAATAAATAAATAAAAAAAGTAAATACGAAAACTTTATCTTTCTTATTTCACTTTTCAATACGATATTCGGTTATACATCAATTTTCTTTTTATCATATTCTGAAGGAAATTTTGCATAATTTGGCGGCCCCGGCAAACTTCTTATGGACCCCCAGGGGGCCGCGGCCCCGTTAAGAAATACTGGTGTAGGGGCCAAGCCACTACTAATTTGAGATGGAGAGCGTATGTTTTAGATTAAATCAATTAAAAATATGATTAAAAATTGCAGTCTGGCATTATGACAATGTCACAATAAACGAGCAATTGTGTATTGTGACATTGTCACAATGTCAGGCTGCATTTTTTAATCATATCTTTCATTTAAAATATATGCTCTCCATCTTAAATTAGTAGTGGCTTGCCTAGAGTCATGCCAGTCATGTATTAACTACTGTCAGGGGAAAAGTTTTAAATTGAAATAACGTGACTTCAGGTTTGCATCAGAAGTTCATGTATCGTTAATCAGGGCCTCCTGCCCTAAAGGAGGATGAACACATGCGACGCGGCAAGGATATATGATGCATAT
This sequence comes from Centruroides sculpturatus, assembly GCF_000671375.1. Classification (NCBI taxonomy): domain Eukaryota; kingdom Metazoa; phylum Arthropoda; class Arachnida; order Scorpiones; family Buthidae; genus Centruroides; species Centruroides sculpturatus. The sequence goes on from NW_019390124.1 coordinate 3,215, forward strand.
ATGATGTCTCCTAAGTGAACTTTGATAGAATCGGTCTGCCTTCGATTTCATTAATAAACCACAGATATCTGTCTTTAAAACTTTTGTTTTTCGGACAATTTAGTCAGATTTCTTGGTTTAATTTACATTTTATAAAAAGTGTTTTTAAAAATCTACAAAAAAAATTGGTAGATGGCATGGATGATGCAGTGGCCAATTATGATGTTAAATAATTATATTTCATCAATTACATTTTCAGACATGATATTTTTAAAAAGGTGACACCAATGTAATTACAGTAGAGCGTCGTTTATCCGAAGGTATTCCAGTCGACAAATTTAAATTTTCGCCAGTGCCGTGGCGCTGTAATCTTTGGCTATGTCTTCGGCTACTCAAATATTTTACGTTTTTGATACTAAATTAACTTCT
>NW_019390125.1:0-3599 GCF_000671375.1 Centruroides sculpturatus
AATTCTTTGTAAAGTTATTCCATGTTTATGTTTAAATTATTGTTTTGTATAAGTGTTTTTTCTGTTTGTTTACTAATTTGTTATGTCTTCTCTAGAGAAATGTGAAATATTATTTTCTTAACGCATTTATATATGAGAAAAACTTATGCAGCTATGTATAAGAAAAAGTAAGCAGTTATGTATAAAGAAACAATACAATTATGCAATGATTACAAACCTAACGTTTAAGACAAAAAATTTACAATAAGAACAAAATTTATTTTTGATTATTACGTTTATACTATATGAGTTTATTATACTATATTGTAGTCTACTACGTTTTTGTTTTGTACAGGTTAGATATATAATAAATTTAACTACTGTTTTTAATGGTTACTTTGAATATGTAAAATGAAAACGTCTATACTCTACTGAGATTTTAAAATTTTATATATATGATAATAATTATTTAATAGGATAAGGAAACAACACGATGGCAAGGAAGTGCTTTCCGAGTAAACTTTCTATGGGAAACTCTTTCTATTTAGATGTTAGATACATAAAGAAAACACATAAGCAGCCTGTTGTTAAGGGTCAAGCCCACGAATGTTTAGGATTTTCTTCATATCGTTACTAGTGAGCCTTTTAAATTCTCCGGAAGTATAAAACTTAATATTTAGAAATTTATTACTCGAAAACACTTATAAATGTTCTGTGATTATTTTCTTTTTGACAAATTTCTATTTAATTATTTTTTATATCTTTAAATTAGCTTATAATCCAACGAAATTTATGTAAGAAAGACGTGTAGCATTCAAATTTGTTGAGGTTTTTCAAGGAAATTTATGAACGTAAAAGTAAAAGTTGAATATTAATATGTAGAAAGATCTCGAGAAAATTTATACATACTGTATAATAATTTAAGTTTTATTTATATAAGAACTCATTTAAATAGGAATTTTATATTTAAATAAATTATACTGTTATTTATTACTTAAGTAAATAGTCAAAAAAACGTTTAAAATTTTGATTAACTATATTTATAAATGGCTGAAAAAATCCATTAAAATAATATATTTTTATATAGTAAAGACCACTAAAAATAAGTATTCTTGTAATTAACAGTAGAGAAATTAGAAGATGGATTGGCACTCCATGTCTTTTATATATTTCTGTTGCAAGAGTTAAAAAATGTAAATAATTTTGGCCATTGTTAACCTGAATGAACTCATTATAAGTATGAAAAAGGTCCTTTTACTATCTATAATAAGGAAAGACTTAAAATATATAAATAGAGTGTTGATTTGTTAACAAAATTAATATGAGATTTATATTTTAACCTGAATTAACACAGGAATTTAAAATCTTAACTAGAAAAACTTTATCTTTTTACTGGAATAATACATAAATTTACTAACTTTTCTTATGTATATAATCTTTAAACAAATCTAATGTACCGTATGTGAATAAAAAGCAAATAAACGTTGTAAAGTATCCATGAGAGTGACTTTGCCAAATTTTTATTTGCTGTAAGAATAAACTATTAGCATGTTTCTAAAGAAATTTTTCGGCTTTTTTCCGCGTATCTTTTCAATCACGAAGTTCTCAATCAGTGCCTTATATTCTGATCTGTCGAAGTTCTTTAGTAAAGTCTCATCAATCTTCTGCTGAATCTTGTTTCTTATAAAGAAACCAAGCAGCAGTCGATTTTCTCTTCTCATTATCTCTAATATTCATTGTGAAGGAGTCAGTGGCTGTCTCTTCGTCCAAATGTCTCTTCCAATCTATTCATCATAAATGTCCTTACCACGAAACTTTATTCCAATCTCCACACTCTATTAATATACGATTAAATTCAATAATAATTATATTTTACAATAGAAATCGTCCATAACTGATTTGATTAACTTGAACAAATTTTTGGATTTTTTCAAGTCGAGATATGTTAAAAGAGGATTGGAAGAGTTAAGTCCGACCCTACTAAAGATACACTCGATTCCCATTATCTCTCCATCCCCTCCATCTTTAATCACCAAAATTTAATAGTCTCAATACCCCTAATAAACAAATCTTCCTGAAAAATTTCAGAAATTTTCTATAAGAAGCACAGGAGTTATTAAGCTTCAAACAGGGTGAACAAAATCGTGCCCCCCACACACTAACTTCCATACATACAAACACCCTCCCTCAATTTTCTTGCATTTCTCGACATTTCAAAGCTCACTGAGTCCAAAAATGTAAAAATATATAATATTATAATAAAAATACCAAATAAAAATAGATAGAATAGAATAGAATGTTTATTAATGTAATAGGCAATAGACTGTTACAAGGGGGGTGTTTATACAATTATTACAACTTTACATAAATTAACTTTTCGATGAGCATTCGCCTTCCGTCTGTTACAATTAGGGTGGTTGGATTTCACAATTTCTTGATTATCTACACAGATTTATTTCTACATCTAATTATATTATAACTTATACATCACATTCAGTATGTACCTTTTTACCCGTTTTAAAAACACTTCAAACTTATTCATTATACCGTATACAACATCTCAATGTTTTTACATTACATAGATCTTATTTTCGTTATTCAATTTATATTTATGATAGCTACTTCAACATGGTAGATTAATTTATTCTTGTTTCTTCATTTTTTGCTTTACTAAATACTAGTTTATTAACTATTAACTTTGACTGTCACTTCAAATTATCATACTGGTTACCGTAGAACCAATTATTATGTTAGGGTCTATAAATTTCTTTAGTAATACTTTATAATTTTTTCGCAAAGACCCTATATATATTTTTCCAAAACCCTATTGGACAGTTTTTTTTTTTTTTTGTTAGTCTCTCTCATATTTTTACTACCATTACATTACTAACATTTTTTCCTTTACTTTTACTTTACTATTTTCCAGTTTTACTAAGCTTTTATTACAATTTTTTTCAATTACTGTTTTCTTATTAGAGGAATATAAACTTAATTCGGTATGATTCTCTTGTCAGTCCTGTTCTTTTTAATCGTCTGTGTATTTCTAAGAGAACAATCCATTTGAAGAATCTTGTTTGTATTCATATCAATTGTATATATTATATTATCCTTAATATAGTAATCATCTCTTATTAATATTTTATTTTTAGTAGTTTTTTCCACTTTAATTTGATCCTGTAGGTTTTTTCTTCTAATTCTTGATCTAATACACAAGTCCGTTGTAATTATTATTTAATAAAAATAGATTAAAATGAATTAATTTCTCCAAAATTACATAAAAATTGTTGGGAATTTGTCAAAAGAAATCCATACTTAAGCTTGTTTATAGCTGTATTTAGTAAACAAATAAATAGTATCATTTTAAATGTGTATTGAGGAATAAAATGCAATAAAAGTAAAATTTACTTTCCTTTCAAAGCTGTTTACTATTTTAAAACTTAATTTTAAGTATAAATAAATATAAATATGATAACGTAATATAAAGGAAAGCAATACACGTGTTTAATTAAAATTACAGTAACTGTATTTATAAAGATTTGTATTCATATTAATGTATGAATATACTGCTAAAACTCCTTTTATGATTACATAAAATTACATAAACTTCTAAAAAATACTTA
>NW_019390126.1:0-2654 GCF_000671375.1 Centruroides sculpturatus
AGGAAGGAGCAATTAAATAATCAAAATTATAAAGGATTAAAAAATATATATAAAAATGGGGAATATCGCACTTCTAACAATCTCTGCGAGTATGTGGACTAAATTTAAAGAATCTGTGCTTCTCACATGTACAAGTGTATGTGGCCAGCTCACGCGTTGGAAAACCTGATTTATTTGAGTACACACCAGACGGAAGATAAAAAATATCGTGTATCCACAAGCACTCCAATAAATAAATAGAATTGAAACAACGCTTTGAAATGTTTTTCCGATGAAAATTAATAATAATAAGTTTCAATAAAAATGATAAAATGTAAATTGAATTTTATCATAACGAGTTTGCTTGAATTTCGTTTCTTCTGAGATCGCAGCAATGTGCGACAGGTAAGCTAGTTTATATATAAAAATGTCATTAATATATTTGAAATTTTATATATTTCAGTAAAATATAAGTAATTTTTGGAACATCCTATATATATTATTCTGTATATTTATGTACAGTATAAAATATATTAAATTACTGGTGAATTCTATGCAAAAATTTTTTATAGGTAATGGAAAAATTGGGATTCCTATTGATTTTGAAAGTCCGTTATACATTTTTAACAAAAGATCATTATCCTTACCAATTTGGTTCCATCCAATAGTTAAAGTGGAATTACCAGGAACAAATAGTCAAGGTTAGATTCATTATAATCTAATAATTTTACATATGTGGTTAATAAATCATTTATTTATATTTGTACAATAACTTCACAAATGGGTTAATTATTTCTAAAAGTTGTTATAAAGTTTGCCATTTAGAGTAATTTTAAGCAATATATTTTATCATTTAGTTAATAATGTGTTTATAATTTTTGAAATATAAAAGCATAAATTTTTTAAAATAAATATTAATATTATAAATATTATTTATTAAGAAATTTTTTATATATATTAATGAGTATATAACATTCAAATTAACTATTACTACTGAAATTAAGGTATCACTAGTCAGAGCAATCTACAGTGAAAACCAACTGGCAAAACACTATCATTCTTACTTCTTAGTATGTACAAGTTCCAGATCATAGGAAAAAGATTTTGACATTAAGAAAAAATAGCTCAAATAGCTCACTGATAAAGGACATATGGTGGTTTAAGTAGAAAAAAGATTATAGAAGAGTGATCAGGATGGTTATGTGATTAGGAAATGAATTGTATTCAATGAAGAGTTTAATCAATGGATGTTATTGCATTCATTTCATACAATGATGAGGTACATAAAAGTTGTTAGATATCCGAAAGAGTTGATAAAAGCTGTGGGATTTGTCAAGGATGATTAGGTGCAATATACTACAGATTAGATACTTTATGGCTTAAACAGTATGCAAATTCTACCATCTTTTCCCATTCACAATGTCATATTTTAACTGTTGAAAACTTTTTATTATTTTTGTTAAAATCTCTTTCCTGTGATCTCAAAAGTTTATACATCAAGTATGGCAGCACCTACTGATTTTTTATTTTTATTTATTTTTTTCAGATTGCTCTGTTTATGGATACTTTAAATTGAATCATCTTGTATACAGTGCTATGATTTTTTGACAAATTTAAGAGTTGATTTAGATATTTTATCGTACTTGTACATATTAATTTCAAATAAAATTATTTTTAAAAAGCATTGTTTTAAACAACTCTGATTTCATGGAAGATTGTTAGAAATATTAATAGGATGACATATTTTTTAAGACTTGAATTAATATGCCAGAGAACATCTTTCATGAGAAACAATTAGTAGTCTTATGGTACACAAATGCAACACACAGTTTTGAAGTATCCAAATTTATTATATATTTTATTTTCGTTAATTAACATCTGTGTATTATCTTCAACAGATGTTACTGATTTTATACTTGTAATCAGAAGTATAAATTCAGTTGTAATAGAATTAATTTTAATTAATTATTTTAGCCTGGTCTGTAATTCTATTTGATTCAATAACTATGTTTTTAAATATTAAAATAGTTCATGCTGTCATTAGTTGTTATCTTTAACTCAGTTCAACAAAATTCTTATATAAATTTATACTGATATAACTTTACATTGTGAAAGTTTAATAATTTTTAACTTGGATCTATGTTAATTTGCAACATTTTCAAGCATTTCTGATGTTATTTAGTAGATTCAAATTGTTTGCAAAAATATACAACCTATTTAGAAATTTTTTTATTTGAAATAATTTATGAAATTACAAATATAGCAAAAATTTTTAATATCAAAATAATATTTTAACAAATTTTAATATATAATTAATATAGTCCTAACTTATAATTAAGCAAATGCAAAATTTGGCTTCTACAGTAGAACCTCGAAAACTCGGCCTAATGTGGACCGAAGGGTGGCCGAGTTTGTGAAAATGCCGGGTTATCGGGAATGGGGTTAAAAAAGGATAAGTATGCATTTTTCCTCAGAAAATACTGTACTGTACTTGTATGTATTGTTTACTTGAGAATATAACAGAGAATAAACTGCCCAAATACCCTTAAACAAAGGAAAAGCACGTCCTTTATGAAGGCATACAGCCTTTACTACATGAAAATGAAAATTAATGAATACACTGTGTACAGTAATTTACCTGATAAGACAGACCTCAGAAAAATACTTTATGAGAG
>NW_019390126.1:3680-4824 GCF_000671375.1 Centruroides sculpturatus
AGCCTTTACTACATGAAAATGAAAATTAATGAATACACTGTGTACAGTAATTTATCTGATAAGACAGACCTCAGAAAAATACTTTATGAGAGCTTTTATACTTTTATAAAGCTGTCTATAATGAAAATTAATTAACTAAGGATTTTTTTGCCTTGCCAGGGTGTGGCCGAGTTATCCGGAGTGCCGGGTTATCGAGAGCCGAGTTTTCGAGGTTCTACTGTAATAACAGAATACTAAGGTTTATTATAGAAAATTTGTTCAGGGATTCTTCTCATGTTTTATTTAACAATAAATGGGTATAAAAGTAAAAAAATAACCAAAATGACAATTACTTCTAGTCAGCTTATGATGTTTAAGAAGAATAAATTAGTTTTTTTAATTTTGAAATCTTAGAACAAATTGCTTATGAAGCTTTACATCATTAAAACTTTTAATCAGTGATTTTTTTATTTCTAAATAGTAGAAAAAATTTTGTGATTTATTTGATTCTTTAGTTAATGATAAAAGTAATGAAGAGGCGTCAAACTTTTCAGTAATTAATTCTAAACTTACCTTACTATCAGCCAAGTTTTATATTCATTCAACTTATGAATCAACAAATAGTTCTTAATATGGATGTTATATTAATTGTCATTTATATATGACAACAAATATATCAAAACGTTGTCATAACAATTATTTAAAATTTTAAGATTCAAAAATAATGAATAATTTTTAAAAAGTATCATATTTTTACCTTATAAGACATGTTCTTTGTACAGTAGAACCTCGCTTAATGAGCATGATTCATTCCAGAATCGTACTCGTAATGCAAAACACTCATTAAGAGAAACAATTTTTCCCATAGAAATTAATGTAAAATACAATAATGTGTTCCATACTGAAAAAATACTCAAATATTTTATGTATAATGTTTATTCAAAGAAAATTGTACAATGTGCATTGTTAAGGAGCGTGAATCATCATCATCATTACTTCTAGCACAGAATGAACCAACCTGGAATGAGAATTTGATTTGCAGTTTGATAAACACTCCAAACGATATACCAAATTGTTGGGCTATGTAAAGGCTATAATTAAGTAATAGAAATTAATTAATTTGACTAGAGGTAAGCAGTTATGCTTCCATCTTGTATTAAATTTA
>NW_019390127.1:0-3605 GCF_000671375.1 Centruroides sculpturatus
ATTAATAATATTTTAAATTTATGTTTTATTAACATCTCATAACATGGCTTCACATTCAATTTTAATTTTGCGTTAGTATCACATTTCTTAAACAAAAATATTCCGGGAAAGTTATGCAACTCGTTGCTGGATTTTTTTTATCTGAATGATATGCATTGTTTTATTTTAGAGTACTGTAAAACAAGAGTAAAAATTATTTAAATTATTAGCGTGACCTGGTATTACTGTATTATAAGGGAAGCATAGGAAATAAATAGTTGGTGCATAAATTTTGCTAATAGTAGATAAATCTATATATTAGATTATAAATAGTAGATATAAATAAAGTAGATAAATCTGAAAATACTTAGACATATTAAACTTTTAAAAATGTATACTTGTTTTTGCTATATTTTATTTATTTATTTATATTTAGCTTATGGTAAGAAGGCCTTCCGTTGAACATCACATAAATTAGATATCTTTTGATGTTCTAATTATTCGTAAAAAATGATAAAAAAATATTAAATCAATTGTTTAAATAGTAAATTAGTTATTTTTCTGGCAACAGAATCTTATAGATTAAATTTATTTACTTATTTATCGACAGGAAAAAGTGAAATAAACGTCTTTACTTTATTTTCATATCTTATACAATAAATAAATATAAATAGATTAATGACTAGCAAGATACACACAGTCTATCTGAAAATAATAATAAAATGTGTAATATAATATCTTCAACACAAACTCTATTGAAAATATTATTATAATATTATATTAAATTTATAATAAAAAAGATTTCACTTATTTAAGTATGATGCCATGTTAAAGACATTTAACTTGACACAGACAACAGTCAATAACTTAAGTAACCACTTTTTAATGTTCAACTCATACAAAATTAAATGTAGTTTTAATATTTTTATCATTTCTCATTTAACAAATACGCAGGAAATTTATTAATTAAAAAATATAAATAAAAATAATTCAAAGAATAAAAGTATTGAGATAAATATAAGTTGCATTTCCATTTCCGTTGATGTATTTTTAAATGATTCTGGTAGTTTAAACGTTATATATAAAATATAATATTAAGAGATCACTTCAATAGCAATTGACGACAGTAAATTGTGGTAGATGTTATCAATCATTGCCTTAATTTTGGTTGGCTGCTTAATAATAACGTGACTACTAAGATAATTTAAATACTAATTTGATGAAATTTTCGAGTTTATGACCATGATTATCATTAAATTAAAACGATTTTCATAAGTTTTAAAGTATATCATAAACTAAAAGTTATATTTTCGTATAATCTCACACTTATTCGCATAATAATATAATTTTCGTAGCATGAAAAATAATTAAAACTAGTTTTAAAAAAATTGAATTTTTTAACGTTAAATTTATTTTATTTTTAATATATTTAAATTATAAACTCTTGTTTAGAAAATATTATTAAAAGAATGGCTAGAAATATATTTAAAATTATAGTTAATTTTAAGATTTAATTAAACGAATAATGACATATAATCAATTTTGTTCATTGATTAAAATTTGCATAAACAAATAAAACTTTTCGCATTAAAACGTTACAGATATATTCATTTATTATGGATACATTAAAGTAAATATTTAATATTTCTCCTAAATCAATAATTAATTATTTAAAATTGAATAAACATCGAAAATAATGTTATGAAACATCTCACGTTTATCAAAATGGATTAATATTCAGTAATTTATATTAAGTCGTTTAAAATGATCTATTCTCGATTATAGCTCAAATAAGGCATGCAAATTATAAAAGCATTCAATTAAAATGTTCAGAAGTGTTTATACTGTTAACTACATAATAATAGAATTTAAGGTCCTGCTTTATTCGAATTAATTTTAATTAATACAGCACCTTAACCATATAATTTCCTTTAGTTTTGTAAATTTTTTAATTGAAATAATAGTAAAAAATAATGCAAATAATCAGTAAACATCAATAATTCTATGTAATAACAAATGAATTGTATAGTTTCAAAAAAATTGAATATTGCACTGATAAACAAGCAATTACATAGAAATGATGTAGAAAGAAATAATGAGATGTTGTTAGACTAAATGGGAAATTTATTGGAAAGTAAAAGAAAAAAAAGGAAGGCCATTCAAAAAATGCTAACTTTAGAATTAATGAAAACAAATCAATTTAAACTCCACTTAAAATTGCATTTTATCTAATTCAGCTGTTATATAACGATAGATGGAAAAATAAAGAAAGTGAACAGCTGCAATTATACTTGTCATATTATAATCCTTATTTTAGAATGATTATAATGTAATTATGTAAATACATCTTGTAATGACGTTTCATCTGTTGAATCTATATTGTACTATTTGATATTTTAATTATTATATTAAAGAATATATAATTACTTAACTGAACTAATTATCATTTTTAAAATCTTTTGTTTAAGGAGATATTTAATTACAAAATTATTACATAAAATTTTAAAATAAAATTTATTTAAGTAAGAAATAATTGTACTGTTTATTTATTATTTTAACTATTTATTATTGTGCAAACTGCCGTTGTCTTATTATAGTTATAAATATGTAGTGCAAATGAGCTATTTTCTAATCAAATAACAACGATTCGGATTGGTGGAAAAGTGAAGAGAAACTATAAAATCTTAAAAATTAACGAACCAATTCGTTAGCAAAATATTGCAACATTCTACTTAATAGCGCGTAAACACACAATCTATGCTGAGAAAATATAAGGCTATACAAGAAGTTTGTTTTCAAAGTTCTTATTTTTTAGAATTATTATATATAATTATTATTAAACATTAAATTTAATGTTAAAATTGCACATAATATGTAATTTGATGCCTTAATGTGTTACATAAATACAACTTAGTAAANTTAGTTATATAATAAGAGTAAATATATAAATTTAATAATAAATTTTATAAAATTCAGGCCTTTCTAAATAATTTTACAACCTAATGAATCTAAATATTCTAGTGAACGATGTTAAATTATGCTCTCGATCTTTGTAAAATAATGAAAAATAGGAGAAAAAATTATTTTAAGTTACAATTATATATTTATATTGCAAATGATAGAAATTTATAGTACAAATTGTACTTTATTCTCTATCTAATCCACTTTTCTATCTCTGTATAATCAATCACATTTACTTCTTTGCTCCTTTCTGAAGGATTATTTAGTAAATATACGGTCCAATAGCCGGCTTAATTTCACTTTTGTGATTTACACAGCGATATATCCCACACTCTTCAGTCACTGTGTAGTATGCTTTACTAATCAGAAGATAAAATTTTAATTTAAATTAGGCTAACAGTAACTAAAACCGTAACAAATGTTAACCTTTCGTAATGTAAATTTTAATTGTGATTTCTGAATCGATAATTAAAACGAACATTTAAAAAAAATATCGGATTTTTTCAGAATAAAATGTAAATATTTAAACAGAATTAAAGGAAAAGTAATATTTTAAATTGATCATAACTTACGTTTAAGTAGATTTACTTGGATAAGCAGGGATTATTCCATAATCCGATCTATACATGATATTGTAACCATATAAAAAGATTAGTTATATACAA
>NW_019390128.1:0-1382 GCF_000671375.1 Centruroides sculpturatus
TGTGATTGACAATTATACACTGTAACGTTTAACAATCAAGACATCGTTAACGTTTTTAAATGATAAAAATTTTAGCTAATATTTTACTTGTATGCCATTGATTTCATATTTATGTTTGCTTTTCTAATCAAGGAATAAAATACATTGGAAGGATAGACACAAAGATAGCTCTTTAACACATAAAGTTGGGCTTTCTTTTCGTAGTTGGAGGGAAATCACTATATTCAATTAACTCAGAGGTTTAGTTATTATTATGGTCCAATCAATGGTTACAAATACAAATATTTTATATGTTAATACGTTTGCATAGAAATTTATTGGAACATCAGTAGGGTTTCTAGATGTCCCATTTTTCCAGGATTGTCCCGGATTATTTCCGACTACCATCTAGCGACAGGAAGACTTTATTCTAAAAACTGTTCGTGCAATAAAGTACTTTTAACTTTTTTCACATTTTAAATGAAATTTTTTTCACTGACAGAGTAAAAATGTATATCGTGCATATCCTGGAATTGAAGTGTCTCATTATTGTTATACTTCCATTTTGGGAAGAACTCATTTTATCCCAAATTCCGTATCTGGCAATCCTAATCATTAGTGAATGTGTACCAGATTCCAATTGTGAAATCAAAAGCACAAATCTAAAGTAAATTAATTATTTTATATCAAAACTACTAAGGAAACTAGAATTTCAGCCAACTTTACTATGAATGTACAATTTGTATTGTCAGTTTAATTGCACACATACACGGTACAATAAATGCCATAACGCAATTCCACTATTACTGTAATTAAGTACTGTATATTGATAAAAATTTGCATAATTAAAACGAATAGCAACTAAGAAATTTCTTACTATTGAACGAAAACTTACCGCATCTTTCAAATACAGTACTATAAATCATTCTTGTGAGAATATAAAGATTTAGTTCGAACAAATGAAACAAGACAAATTAATTACTCAACTTACCACGCATTCGTGACGACCGTGATAAAATTAAATATTTATATCAGTGAAGTTTCTTCTCCAAACTCTATCTCGTTGAGTTGGTTTGCCGTATTTATCACGACTCGATATAGTTGTGATCCCGGTTCGGTGAAAGCACATCTCCACACTCAAGATAGACAATCTATACCAGTGATTCTCAAACTTTTTCGATCCACCGTCCCCTTTGTTCCATAAAGTTATACCCAACGCCCCCTAACCCATTTTCTCTTGTGTGAGAAAAGGATTGGAAATATTCTTAGGAAAACTTTTCTATGAATCTCACACTTTGTGCCCTTACTGTACATTGTTCTCATCATCTGGAAACCATTAAACGCAATGTTTCCTCTTATCAGCCCCAATTTTGCCTTTGGTCACCGTTCAATACCCTGCCTCT
>NW_019390128.1:1422-3853 GCF_000671375.1 Centruroides sculpturatus
ATTAAACGCAATGTTTCCTCTTATCAGCCCCAATTTTGCCTTTGGTCACCGTTCAATACCCTGCCTCTATCATAGATCTATTCATCGCGCCAGAAGGGGGCGTTATTGCTTACTTTGAGAAACGCTGAGCTAAAATAAAAGTCAATGTGTTAGAAATATTCAAGTTGTGACCTTCAATAAAAAATAAAAAATATATAAAATGTCAACATTTTATATATATTCCGTCGAATTTTTATATATAGAATTTGTCTGCCGTCGCCCCTCTATATTTCCTTAACGCCCCCCAATTTTCTTTGAGCCTTCTACTGCCCCCCTGAAAGCCTCCAGCGCCCACAAGGGGGCGTTATCGCCCACTTTGAGAAACGCTGATCTATACAGTTTATTTACAATATATATAGAGTATACAAATTGAAAAACACAGTAAATATAGGAGACACAAAGCGTGGTGCTTCACGTACTAGTTTGGTAAGCTCTGGAGAGGCCTTGGTCAGCCTGTCGGGTGGCTCACTGCACGGTTCGTCCGATCTCAGTACTTACCCATTCCTGAGATAGTTACCAGAGGAGTATGCGCTCTCTAAACTCAGCAGGCTTCCCAAGTATCTGAGACTTCCGTGTTACCAGTCTCGAGCCTTCTCCTCCCTCTCCCGTTCGCTCTGCAATTTTTTAGACGAAAACTTTCGACCAATTACAAATCTTCCTTGCGCGAACAGCTTTCACCAGGTCCGCTTTTATCAGATGAGAGTGAAGCTTACATTTGGACCACTGTGACTGGACCACGCGACACTGGACCACGCGTGCATCCAATTAGCGAGGTCGGCGCTTCTTTTGTTCCCTCTCTGTTTACAAGCCTATACATTACAATATCTGATGCATCAAAAAAATCTTCCTCAGGGGTTTTGATAAAAGACAAGTTATAGATCTGACTAAAGATATTCAATAATATTTTTGTTATATTTATTCAATTTTGCTATCGACACTATGGTCTCAGTAAACGGGATAAAAGACATTCTCCTTTCGCATTTTTTATATAGCAACAATGTTTAGGTAAGTTAGAGTTAAGGAGGAAAACGATTGGCAAAAAAACATACTTTGAAAAGATAGCAGAATGATTTTCAGAGTTTTATATCAACGAATTCCTAATATCAAGCTATAACACAACGTTCCTGTAAGACAATTGGTATGCAAGAATTTCTTTTAAATTGAGGATTTGAATTAAAAAATTAGTCATTCAATAAATCCATTTATCTCATTGTACATTTCAGTGAAACTGAAAAACATAAACCTCTAGTGAAGATCTTAGTGAAGTTCTTTCCCAACTCCGTCTCGTTGATTTGGTTTCCGTGTGTATCACGATTCGATGTAGTGATCTAGGTTCGATGGAAAGCACACCTCCACACTCAAATTGATAATATTTACAGTTTATTTACAGGTTCTATATGTAGAAGGTACAAGTTCGAAAACATAATATATATATATATACACGTTAACAATGCGTGGTGACTCACGTACTAGATTGATTTCTGGTCACTTTAAACTTTGAAGAGGCCTCAGTCAGCTCGTGGAGTTAGCTTAACAGCACGGTCCGTCCAGTCTCCGCACTAACCAGTCCCTAAGATGTCTATCAGAGGAGAACGCTCTCTCTACGCTCAGCGGGCCTTCCAAGTGCCTGAGACTACCGTGTACTGTACCAGTCTCTTGTCCTTCTCTCTTCCTCTCTCGTTCGTCCTGCAATTTAAGGGTTTTTTGGACAGGGACTTCCGACCAATCATAACCCCTTCTTGTCCGAACAGCTTACACTCGGGTCCGCCGTCATCCGACGAGAGTGAAGCTTACATAAACGTCCACCACTTGTTTACATTCAGTTGTTTACCATATGGCAACTGGTCTAACGTCTGACTACAGGTGGGTCCAATTGACAAAGCCGGCGCTTCCTTTGTTTTTCCTCTGTTTACAAGTCGACACCTTACAACTGGTACCCGACCCCCGAATACCCGACCGCACGTGGGTCCAATTGACAAGGTCGCGCCTCTTTTGTTCCCACTCTGCTAAAAGTACTTTACACCTCTTTAAGTCTAACAGATTCAAGACCAATTAGAATACATAAAAGCGTGTAAAGCAATATGCAAGTTGGAGCATAGTACAAAATTTATTACAACAAGTAAATGTGCGATTCTTCCTAACAGTTTAACACACTATTATATACATGGTTCTCACCTGTTATCGTCAAAGTCAAAATAATATAAAATCATGTATTAATTATGGTACTTAAGAAGCAAGCATTAAGGTAAATATAAATGTTTTTATTGACTGAGCGTAATAGTGGTCTAATCCGCTCCAATCGAAATAGAGTTAAGAGTGTTGTACACAGTGTTTTCATGTATTAACTATGTCAGACAGAATAACAAAATTTTCATTCTTGATACTATGGGGT
>NW_019390129.1:0-4435 GCF_000671375.1 Centruroides sculpturatus
AAAAAAAAAAAAAGTCGGACGGGCACATTTTGAATCCTCCATTATGAACAGAAGGATCACCCTAATATGCATATATTTATGCAAAATCATTCTCAATTCTTTATCGCAGTTATATTTATTCATAATTCAAGATTTTACTTTTAATTTGCCATTAAAAGAAAAATAATACTATTGCTAATCTTTCCATGAAAAAAATTTTGATTTTTTAATAAATTTTTCCAATACCCTATAAACAATTTATTTAGAATACATAATTAACAATATATTTCAATACAATACAAAATATGCACCTTTATATACCTTTATTCTTTCTCATGCAATACCATTTTACACAATATCAATGTAGTATATAATTTAACATGGAATGATTTTTATATTTAATATACCAATAATAATTTTTATATTTAATATATCTATAAAAATTGATGCAGAAAAGAACAAACAGAAAACTGCAAGATGCAAAATCCTATACAAAACTGTTTATTTAAACTTAACAATAAAATGAGTACATATGCTCATTTGATTGTATCATTAGAAGTTACACAGCCCAAATCTTGACTTATATAGTATCTTGGCAAGAGACGTCACTGGTATCCTTGTTGATAATTTGCAACAGGACGAGGATAACCGACCTGAGGACCACGAGAATATGGATTTGGTCCTCCGGATGTTGGCGGAGCAACTCCTGGAGTTGGAGACGGTGAACAGCCAGCGGGCGGAAAAGGTTGACCCTGTTGATATCCTTGACTTGTAGCTGGTACTTGGTAAGTTGATCCTCCTGGTCCAAAACTCTGAGAACCTCCAGAAGGAGCATTATAAGGTACAGCTTTACTGAAAAATAAAATGTTTTCAGTAAATAGTATTAATTAATTAATAATTGATATTTGAATATATAAATTAGTTAACTTTTATATAGACATACATTCTGAAGCTGAAATTTAAAATCTCAGCAAAAATTTGTCTATTGTTCCAGGAAACCTTGATAGACTGATTCTTATAGCTTGTTCAGAGAAGTAACAATTCACTTTTATAGCAATTAAATTTTAATTTTTTTTATTCTATTTCCAATGATTATATTTTTCTAGAACAAATATTCAAATTATAATGCATCATGATTGTCCTCCTACATATTAATTTCTAAAATAAATTTGTCAATGCATAAACTTTGACCAAACAATCAATTTTTTTAATTGCTTATTTTTTTAACTAACAGGATGAAACTATTGCAAAAAAATGCTCCTGAAATAATAATTAACAGAATAAATTTTGTTCTGTTAAAATATTTCATTTACAAGTCTTTGTGAAGCCTTTTGAATCTATTGTTACTTTTTTTTTTATTGTGTAGTTAATATTTTCAATATAAAGCTTTTTTGAAAAATTCATTAATTGNTGCCTTACGCCGCCCTTGGTCATAGAAATGATGTAATTTGAATATAAATTATTTATAAATACGTATGTCAAGTTAAATATATTTTGGGTCATAATAAAAATATAAGAATTTACGACCACTGTGCTGGGTGAGACGTTGTTGAAACAAAAAAAGTTATGCATTCCATCACGTACATAAACAGTATCGTAATTCGCCAAGTGCAAATCAGCAAATTCGTAAAATTTTTGTTTATTTTGAACAATCCGGATAATCGAAAATCCAGATAATAGAGGTCCGGATAATCGAGGTTCTACTGTATAATAAAATCGCAGTACAAAATAAAAAAGTACAGAACTGTGGCTCCCATGCATTTTGCAAAACCTACATTTCGGCTCCCACTGAACTCTTGCTTGCCCACCCCTGGTACAGTACAGTATATGAAATATTTGAAGTAATTTACGTTATTGTGAATGATGACTTTCATCAGGTCACAAGTGGATAAAACTGACATTTTCCAAAAACGGGATAGATGAAGCAAGAATAAGACTTAAAATTCGGACTTTATCCATGCCATTTTGGATAGAGAGATTGCATTATTGCTGTCTTCTTGCATGAGCATGCGTTAAGTCATTTATGTTTAGTGATAAATACAAGTGACCAGACAATTTTTTATTTTCATTTCAAAAATTATAAACATTTGTTTTTATATTAGAAAGGTCACTGAATTTAAATATGTATCTTAGAAAATACACAGAAAACAATGACATTTTATAAGCATTATTAATNTACAAGCATGTTCTTGAAAAAAATCATTTGTATTGTTGATGATATTGTTGATTGTTTATTTCATTATAGACAAAGCCATGGATATCTAAAATGATTTGTTTTAAAATGCACCAGTCACAGGTGATCCAATTACTCCAATGCTCATCAAAATGTATAAACTACCAAAAACTAATGCCTCGACCATCATGCAGAGTTTCAATGATGTGGCCAGATGGAATAAAGTATGACCTTGTATGGGAAGTGGCAACAGATCAAGCTTTGTATGATGCAAATTAAATGTTTAAATTGAGAGTATATCATACATAGATTCACAAATTCTGTGTAGGGCATTTGTGTTGAATACAGCAAAGCCAATGACTTTATATTAGAGATGAAAAAAAAATCCCTTTAAAATGTCCATCTCATCTTCAGCTGTATAGAGAAATAATTAATTTAAAGCTTCTTCCTGAATCTATAATTATGTGATAGAAAACTTGGTTAGCTGCAGGTGCTTTCTATTATGAAAACTTTACCAAAATAACTGATTTCATCAACAAATTGGATTCATCTAGCTCAGCAGCTAGTTAGAGTTGTCACATTTTTTCCAAACTGACTCCACAGCCCTGATTCTAAGTAAATAAAATTTTTATTGAATAGCCCAGCAGTAAATGTAAAAACTGGATAGTGTTAACTTGAAAAAAGATCTTATCACTAAATTTTTAATATTTATTTTATCAGTCTTAAATAGTTCATCTCACTTTGTATAAAAAAATTGTTCTAATTTTATGATAAAGTCAATATGAATGATATTAATTCATTTGAATCATTGTTAATTATTGAGTTACAAAAGGACTTAAGCTTTTAGGTAACTATTTTGGAATAAAGAAAAATCTGAACTATAGATAATTAATTTTATTTTCATTTATCATTTTGTTTGCAATGAAAAGAATTAAACGTATAAAGCAGTTAAATTTTAATAAATTAAACTTTACAAAATTTTAAGAACTCCTATTCTGGTATTCCTGCAAAAATTAAGAATGTACTGAAGCAGTTTAAATTTCAGTCAAAAATCTTAAATTTCTTTGTTGTTTTGTCAATATCCAATTTCTAAAGATGAAACAATTAAGAAATTAGAAATACAAGACAACTATACTATTTTATCAATGATATCAGAATTAAATGTCTATTCAAAATTTTGTTTTATATTCTGCATCCCTGTGGCAATAATATCTGATCATGCAAACAAGGTTCAGAAGAAATTTGCAGTATAAAAATATGACAATAGCCACAAAAAATGTAGTAGTGTCTGAACTAAGCCTATAAATATTAATCGGGAAATTCACCAAAATATGAGAAACTTTTGTTTTAAAAATGAAATTCAAATGTTGTATACATGTTTCTGACGTAGTATATAATTTAACATGGAATGATTTTTATATTTAATATACCAATAATAATTTTTATATTTAATATATCTATAAAAATTGATGCAGAAAAGAACAAACAGAAAACTGCAAGATGCAAAATCCTATACAAAACTGTTTATTTAAACTTAACAATAAAATGAGTACATATGCTCATTTGATTGTATCATTAGAAGTTACACAGCCCAAATCTTGACTTATATAGTATCTTGGCAAGAGACGTCACTGGTATCCTTGTTGATAATTTGCAACAGGACGAGGATAACCGACCTGAGGACCACGAGAATATGGATTTGGTCCTCCGGATGTTGGCGGAGCAACTCCTGGAGTTGGAGACGGTGAACAGCCAGCGGGCGGAAAAGGTTGACCCTGTTGATATCCTTGACTTGTAGCTGGTACTTGGTAAGTTGATCCTCCTGGTCCAAAACTCTGAGAACCTCCAGAAGGAGCATTATAAGGTACAGCTTTACTGAAAAATAAAATGTTTTCAGTAAATAGTATTAATTAATTAATAATTGATATTTGAATATATAAATTAGTTAACTTTTATATAGACATACATTCTGAAGCTGAAATTTAAAATCTCAGCAAAAATTTGTCTATTGTTCCAGGAAACCTTGATAGACTGATTCTTATAGCTTGTTCAGAGAAGTAACAATTCACTTTTATAGCAATTAAATTTTAATTTTTTTTATTCTATTTCCAATGATTATATTTTTCTAGAACAAATATTCAAATTATAATGCATCATGATTGTCCTCCTACATATTAATTTCTAAAATAAATTTGTCAATGCATAAACTTTGACCAAACAATCAATTTTTTTAATTGCTTATTTTTTTAACTAACAGGATGAAACTATTGCAAAAAAATGCTC
>NW_019390130.1:0-1396 GCF_000671375.1 Centruroides sculpturatus
ATGTAGGAATGTATTAAATTCAAATTATATATAAGATATTAGAGAAAATTTAAATTCTACCAAAGAAATTTCTTACAGAATAGCAGAGAAATGATTAAAATACAATTACAAAAATATTTACCGCTTCACTTCTGCTATACCAACAGTCATAGTCAGTAGCCATTGCTATTAATGCATAAGGTATTCCTATCTCCCTTGCAAGAACTACCTGAAAACAAATAATATTTTAGTTTTTTATCAATGAAATTTTATTTAAATAATACAATAAATTGCAATATTAACTTGTTATTCTAATATAATAGTACCTTGTACTTCAAATGACTAACTTGAACAAAAATTTGCTTTAAAGTTCACATTGTGCATGCAGCAAAAAAAAGGCAGTCAAAATGTAAAGACAATATGTTGTATGCCCAAGTCATCTCTCACTCTTGTGTAACATTCATATGTTTGGTTATATATATTGTGTTATTTATCAATTTTTAACAATTTCTTCCTGCAATTTTTCTTCAACAGCTTTTGGATGCCCCATATGTTTTGTATCCTTAAGTTCTGTTCAGGAATCTTTTTACACATTACAAATTTTTTTTTTACTGTTTGTGTAGCATTATATGCCTGATAAGCTTTTTATCTGAAGATATAAACTTATTTTAATTCACATTTTGTTTGAATAAAAAATTAAGTTTCTAAACAAAGAATACAAACCCACATTAGTAATGATATGTAACTTTTACTTATTAATCATGGCGTCTAAGAGAAAGGTTGTAATATTGATGACTGATCTGAAATGGGAACTTATTGCAAAGCAGGAAAGTGATACATGTATGGCGGATCTGACGGACCAGTAAATGCAATTTTATTTATTGTATAGTACTTACATATTTTATTTACTGTTTTCATGTTTTAATTTATCATTAGGAAATTAACTGTGTTATTTTTACCTTAAATTTGCTGTTTTAACTTTATGGAAATGGGGATTAATTCACTTTCCATTACTTCTAATGGGAAAAATTGAATAGGGCTACAAACAGCCTCTTAGAATGGAATGAATTGAATTTGAAGTATGAGGCACCACTGTATTCTGTTCTGAGCAGTATATTATTGATTTGTCTGATTATTTTTTTAATCAGTTATATAATAGAAAAAAATATTTTTTGAAATTACAATAAACAATTTGGTGTTTTAGAAATTACATTTCATATTTGCACTGTTTATAACATAAAGTATTTTATGAATATCATCAAACTTGCATTCTAAAATATTTAAATAAGATCAGCTATATTGATTTGGCTATGTAAAAAATTTGATACAGTAGAGCCTCGAAAATTCGGCCTAATGTGGACCGCAGGGTGGCAGAGTTTGTGAAAATGCTGGGTTATTGGGAATGGGGTTAAAAAAA
>NW_019390130.1:1408-4130 GCF_000671375.1 Centruroides sculpturatus
AGAATATAACAGAGAATAAACTGCCCAAATACCCTTAAACAAAGGAAAAGTACGTCCTTTATGAAGGCATAGAGCCTTTACTACATGAAAATGAAAATTAATGAATACACTATGTACAGTAATTTACCTGATAAGACAGACCTCAGAAAAATACTTTATGAGAGCTTTTATACTTTTATAAAGCTGTCTATAATTAATTAACTAAGGATTAGTTAATTAATTAATAGGAAACTGAACTGAAAATTAATTAACTAATGATTTTTTTGCCCTGCCAAGGTGTGGCCGAGTTATCCGGAGTGCCGGGTTATCGAGTGCCAAGTTTTCGAGACTCTACTGTATTACAATATCACCTAATTCTTTTGAGTAGTGCATTGACTAATTATGATGCAACTCAGTTTATTAGTAATGATTAATGACATGATACTACAGTAAAACTTTGCAATGTTCCAAAGAATTTTACATTAAATTCTACTACAAAAGCTGGAAATTTTATCCAATGCAGAAATGGAAGAGTTTTAAGAAAACAAAACAAACCAAACTTACATACTCTGTAAAAGTTCATACAGGAAATGTAAGTTCAGTTTTGTTTTTATTGTAGTAAAAAACATTTTTTATCATAAATTATAATGAAAATTATTATTCATAGGATGAATTACAAAAAAGGTTGGACATCTATGTAATGGCTGATGAGGGACTAATTTTAAAATGCACACAGGAAAGAAAACAAAAGTTTAATTTCCATTTAATCTAAAGTCTCCTTGTTTTGGTGTAATAAGTGTTATTAAACAGGGTCTTACAGCCATAATACATGTAAGAAGTTATATCTACATAAATTTGCAACACTGCCCTAAGAATATAAAATCATCAATTTTTTATATTTTCCAATTCATGAATATATTATTTAAGAACTATTATTAACATTTATCTGTTTTAATTATATACTTTTTGAAATAAAAATTTGCAATATTTCTACCAAAATTTGAATAATTTACAGGAATACCTACTACTCGTTACCAAAGTAAATCAAATTACAATTTTGATTTTCGAACAGCTGTGATGTCTTTCATTTAATAACATTTTATATCTTATATAAACTGTACAAAGATAAAAGTAATTAAATTCCTTTCAGCAATAATTGATGATATGTATTATTTGGATACAAATTTTATATTTAGGTAACAAATTAATTTGAGAATTTTAGCTTCAAAAACTAAGACAGTAATAATAATAAATTAAAAATATAATTAAATTGTTTATTTACTTCTGGAACAGTAGTCATGTTTATCAAATCAGCATTCCAGCTTCTAAACATGTTACTCTCAGCTCTAGTAGAAAAACGTGGTCCCTCAATAGTTAAAATAGTTCCTTCAGTATGATGGGGAATATCCATTTCTTTTGCTGTTTCTATTAATATCTGCAAATAAATTTTTTTACAATAGACGTTTTTATGTTGTTAATAATTGCATTATTTGGAATAATTATTTCATAATATAAATACTAGAATGAAACAGATATACTACATTTCATTAAATTATTTATCATGTACATCATAAACTAGAATAATTTATTTTTAACAAATTGAATTGAATTTGTTATATTTTTGAAGTAAATAAACTCCTTACATTAATTTAGTAAGTAATTGAAGTAAATAAACTCCTTACATTAATTTAGCACAAGTCCTTTGTTACTCTGATTAATGTTTTCGAGATATGACCATATATTTCTATTTCTATTCCTATCATAATCTGACTTACTTATCCTCACCAATACAATGCTTTGTCCATTCTATGTGTTGCCACCTGTCTGGTTTTTGCATTGTGTATTCTAGTTTCTAGGTGAAAACCAAAAATGTCTGAGCTTTAAGAAAATTTGGCAAATTGTCAATAATTATTTTTTAACAATATAGCTGATTTTATAACCAACAAACAAACAGTCTGATAATTTAATTAGCAAGTCATTTAGACAACATTCCAGAGTAGGAGTCCAGATATTGAGCCTTGAGAACTTTCTTTATTTAGGAAGCAGGTTTTTTTAAACAAATCCCAATTTAAACTCAACTGTCTTAAGAAATCCTGAACAAGTAGAAAATATTTTGTGGTTCTTTGGTATCTCTGATAAGTTTTAAAATTGAGGGCCACTAGATATTGCACTTGTACACACACGATCTACTTTCAATTGAGATGTCTTGATACTATGAGAATGCAATTTCCTGTTTGGAGTAAAGGCCCTGGATTATACTCTATACCAGAAATTAACAGCAATAATTGAATAATTGCTATACAACAATAAACCATTCTATAGAAGTTATCTATGGAATACTATCAATAATTTTCTCCTCTTAAAATAATTTTTTACACAGAATAATCTAATTAAAAATAAATGTGTTAAAAATATAATTACTAAAATTAATTTGAAATTAGATTAATTGCAAAGTTTTAGTAATTCAAAATTTTATATTATTATGAAATTAGGAAGTAAATAAATGTATTTTATCTTAATACTTAATTGTAACAATATTATTTTACCTTTCTTGTATCAGAGCAAAATGGCATGTGCATTGGAATGTGGCATACACCCAAATACCCTTAAACAAAGGAAAAGTACGTCCTTTATGAAGACATAGAGCCACTACATGAAAATGAAAATTAATGAATACACTATGTACAGTAATTTACCTGATAAGACAGACCTCAGAAAAATACTTTATGAGAGCTTTTATACT
>NW_019390131.1:0-3617 GCF_000671375.1 Centruroides sculpturatus
GTATAAATAAAATCTCATTATAACAGCCTTCAGTGAAAAAGGTTTTTGTTACACTAAAATAAATGTTGAAATAATTTACATTTTCTGTTAGCCACTAGAGGGCATCATGTTCTTGTACTATTGACACCAAAAATGATGAGGCATTTTATTTCATAGTTGTAGTTTTTCTAGACATTTCTCTGCTGTAAGTTTGTTTATTTAATTAAATTGTTTTTCACGATAATGCTGTGTGTCATCTAAAATACTCATTACATCATTGAAACAGTTTATTCACCACAATAAAAAAATTTCAGTTGTAAATTCTACTGAAACATTAAATTCACTACAGATAACACTGTACTGTGCTCACTACAGATATAAGACCTGTTAAAAGTATTATTGTCATGGAAGATTTACTATTAAAAAGACAAATGGGTAGAAAGGTAGCTGAAAATTTTGTTTTAAATGCTTTTGTTATTTTATAAGAATAATAAATTTATTGAAAACAGTTTTTCAAATTTCATTATACTGAAAAGTTAATGAAATTTAAAAAACTGTTTTCAATAATTTTATTTGTTACGAATATTAATTTTCATTTTCAATAATATTAATGAAGTATTTGTTCAGTTATAACACAAAACAATGAGTTATTTAAAAATTTTATTCAACAAACAGTTATAATAGAATTCTTTCCATGAATATGTATAATATAAATGTATTTTAAAATATACTTAAAAAACTTATATTTTACATTACTAAGTGTTAAATTTTTACCAGTTTTAAATCATATTTATAATAATTTTTTCTGCATGTTATTATACAAATATATAGAATTCTAACACAAATAAGGTAAAAAAAAATCATGATTCACAAATAAACATTTTTGCTTAAATGGTTATAAATTAAAACAACTTAGTGTTGTTTTAATTTATAACTTTAACCATTTTAACTTTAAAGTTTGAAAGCTGATATAAAAAAAGTAAAAACAATTACAAAATCTGACAAGAGAACTATTATTCTTATTGTCTTGATGCTTATAAAAATATTCATAAAAATTCAAAATGTATAAATATTAGATTAAAATCACATTCTTACCTTATCTGATAATTCATTTTCAACATCTTTCTTTATCCTTCTTAACATGAAAGGTTTTAATATCATATGCAATCGAGAAAGATGTTCTGAAACAAAATTTTATATGTATATTCATGTAACACATTAAAAATAATACTCTTAAAATATTTTCAAAATCAGCGGTAAAATAATTTTTTATCATGGTATTTTCCATACTTATTTCTCTTTATTTCAATAAATATACATAAATTATAACTGTTAAAAAATGAAATTTTATGTTTAAAAAAATCCCGCNGTTTTTGTAAACATTTATATATGTAAAAATTTATTTAAGGTGTATGACTTTTGTAACACATTTAAAATTATTATTATATAAATTGCTTAAAAAATAATCTATATTAAATTTGTAGAAACTCACTTTCATCAATAGTTGATTTATTTTCTGCATGACTTTCAATATCTTTAGAAAACCATTCATTAAATTCTTCATGAGAATCAAATAATGTTGGCATAATAAAATGTAATAGAGCCCATAGCTACAAATTATAAAAAAAACAATACAATGAATGGCAAATTACTAGATTTTACTGTAATGAAAAAATAAAACATACCTCAGCCATACTATTTTGAATTGGTGTTCCTGATAGAAGTAATCTGTTTCTACAATTAAATCCTAATAATATCTTCCACCGTACACTAAAAATTACATAAAAGAAAAGCTTTTAGTCATTTTAATATTCTAAAAACTAATGATAGGTTTATTCAACTCATTTGTAATAATAGAATGATCATTCAAATCTATAAAATTCCTTCTTTTAGTTAAATTCATGATAATTCTTGGTTTTTAATAATAAAATGATGTAATCACTTTATATTTTTCACATTAAGCATAAACATATCAAAGTCCTCAAACCATTTTTAAAATTCCATTATTAATAGCAGGATATTTAAATTAATAATTTTATAAATTAAAGTGAAACAACAATCAAGGTTTTTTAAATTTTAAATAAGAATGCTTAAAAATTAAAAACGTTTTAAATTATTCACCATAGAAACAGATCAAAACACAACCTAAATAACTCATTCAATTAGCCATTGATTTTTACAGTATATTTCTATCTCTGTTTGCCAACAAAACAAAAAATAATTTTTTGGACCAAATTTTAATTTGAGACTAAGAAACTCATGTAACTCTAAGTAATTTTTCATTTTTAAATGTTAAAATGTACCAAAAAAAGAGTGAGTGAATCATTTGGATAAACCCATCACTACTACAAATATGCAATACATATTAGTTCTCATGCAAAATTATCAATATGTGAAAAGAGTATAGTGTATTTATTATCAATATTTTTTAAAATTCTAATTGAACTGAATTTATTTTCAATTAATCAATAACTCTGAATTAAAAATTAATGTTTACAAAACTATGTTAAAATAAATACAGTAATTTTGCAAACATTAAAATTATTCTATTGGGTTGTTCAGAAAGTAATTTTGTTTTTTTACCACCTGTATTTTTACCTGCCAATTTCATTCTAAATTGTATTGTCATTATATATTTTGACAGCTGACATTTCAAGGTTTATTTGTAAAAATTTTATTTGATTTTTTGCAGTTGTTTTTTTTGGTGTCCCATCAAATACGGAAAATCTAAAGTAGTATTTTTAGCATATTTTGCTTTCTTATTATCAAAAAGGTAAGAATGCTGTTCAAGCAAGAAAACAATTGTGTGACATGTATGGAGAAGATGTGTTGACAGAACAACAGTACCAAAACTGGTTCACAAAATTTTTTCCAGCAATTTTGATATTGAAGATGCACCACATTCTGGAAGGCCAGTTGAAGCTAATGAAGTAAAATAAAGGTATTCATTGAAGCAAACACAGAATAACAACATGAGAAATCACTAAGAGATTAAATTTGTTGAATTCAACAATTTGTAATCACTTGAAACAACTTGGTTTCATTTCAAAGCTTGNACTTTCATCAATAGTTGATTTATTTTCTGCATGACTTTCAATATCTTTAGAAAACCATTCATTAAATTCTTCATGAGAATCAAATAATGTTGGCATAATAAAATGTAATAGAGCCCATAGCTACAAATTATAAAAAAAACAATACAATGAATGGCAAATTACAGGATTTTACTGTAATGAAAAAAATAAAACATACCTCAGCCATACTATTTTGAATTGGTGTTCCTGATAGAAGTAATCTGTTTCTACAATTAAATCCTAATAATATCTTCCACCGTACACTAAAAATTACATAAAAGAAAAGCTTTTAGTCATTTTAATATTCTAAAAACTAATGATAGGTTTATTCAACTCATTTGTAATAATAGAATGATCATTCAAATCTATAAAATTCCTTCTTTTAGTTAAATTCATGATAATTCTTGGTTTTTAATAATAAAATGATGTAATCACTTTATATTTTTCACATTAAGCATAAACATATCAAAGTCCTCAAACCATTTTTAAAATTCCATTATTAATAGCAGGATATTTAAATTAATAATTTTATAAATTAAAGTGAAACAACAATCAAGGTTTTTT